>NC_091454.1:232976969-233109334 GCF_027789765.1 Dendropsophus ebraccatus
ATGTAGGAAATCCTCTGTGAGCTGTGTCAGTATGTAATGTAGGCAATCCTCTGTGAGCTCACTGCATCAGTATATAATGTAGACAATCCTCTGTGAGCTTAATGCATCAGTATGTAATGTAGGCAATCCTCTATGAGCTGACTGTGTCAGTATGTAATGTAGGCAATCCTCTGTGAGCTCACTGCATCAGTATATAATGTAGGCAAACCTCGGTAAACTGAGTTCATGTATGTACTGTATCTTAATGCATCAGTATGTAATGTAGACAATCCTCTGTGAGCTGACTGTCAGTATGTAATGTAGACCATCCTCTGTGAGCTGACTGTGTCAGTATATAATGTAGGCAAACCTCTGTGAGCTGACTTTGTCAGTATGTAATGTAGGCAAACCTCTGTGAGCTGACTTTGTCAGTATGTAATGTAGGCAAACCTCTGTGAGCGGACTGTGTCAGTATGTAATGTAGGCAAACCTCTGTGAGCGGACTGTGTTAGTAGATAAAGACAGTGGAGCATGAAAACTTATGGTTACAAAAGTGTTCGTTTATTTAGAGTGAGAAACGGTACATATCAGTATCGTACTGTACCAGTGTATAGTCCAGCAAGTGACCAGATAGCATATGATGATCAGGGATGAATGCCTTTGCAGGAAACGCGTTGGACGCAGGAGACAAGTCCGCTGACTGGTAACTTTGACCAGTGAGAACTACTGAATCACGGTAACGCCTCTGCGACACACACAGTGTAAATATAGATGATGGTGTTGTGATAAGCTATTTGGACCGCCGGCTCTCCATGTTTGGTCATCATATGCTATCTGGTCACTTGCTGGACTATATACTGGTACAGTACGATACGGATATGTACCGTTTCTCACTTTTGTAACCATAAGTTTTCATGCTCCACTGTCTTTATCTGCTTGAACTAACTGAAAACCAATATACATACCAAGAGACTTTATTTAGACGGACTGTGTCAGTATGTAATGGTGACAATCCTCTGTGAGCTCACTGCATCAGTATGTAATGTAGACAATCCTCTGTGAGCTGAATGCATTAGTAGGTAATGTAGGCAATCCTCTGTGAGCTGAATGTGTCAGTATGTAATGTAGGCAGTCCTCTGTGAGCTGAGTTGATCATTTTATAATGTAGGCAATCCTTTGTGAGCTGAATGCATCAGTATATAATGTAGGCAATCCTCTGTGAGCTCTGTCAGTATGTAATGTAGGCAATCCTCTGTGTGCTCTGTCATTATGTAATGTAGGCAATCCTCTGTGAGCTGAGTTGATCATTTTATAATGTAGGCAATCCTTTGTGAACTGAATGCATCAGTATATTATGTAGGCAATCCTCTGTGAGCTCTGTCATTATGTAATGTAGGCAATCCTCTGTGAGCTGAATGCATCAGTATGTAATGTAGGCAATCCTCTGTGAGCTGAATGCATCAGTATGAAATGTAGGCAATCCTCTGTGAGCTGAATGCGTCAGTATATAATGTGCTGCAAATAGAAAAAGAAAAAAACAAGGGCACCAGCGCGTCTTACCGAGATGACACTAAAATAGGGGGAGCAGGTGATTCCAGTCACCTTTGTGCCCCTTGGGCTGTAGGCATATCACCCCTCTGGGGTAGCTGTAAATCCGTAAGGATATAGTGATAGGTAGGTGGCTAGGATCCGGGACTGCAAAGCCGAAAATACCGAGGACGGGATACTCCCAACAACAGGGCCCGTAAGGTAACAGCAAAACATAGGGGAAAAAATGGTACTAAATAGAGCGCTGTCCCAAAAGGAATCCACATGTGCACCTTGAAAAACTTTAAATATATCTAATTTATTAACAAAGCACAAAGTTGACGCATTTCAGGAGGTAAGTGGGTCAGTGTAATATCATGTACAATCAGAGTATCTAGAAACTGGATACTCACCTGATTGTACATGATATTACACTGTTCTGATGAAGGGAGACCCACTTACCTCCTGAAACGCGTAAACTTTGTGCTTTGTTAATAAATTAGATATATTTAAAGTTTTTCAAGGTGCACATGTGGATTCCTTTTGGGACAGCGCTCTATTTAGTACCATTTCTTTTCTTGTATTTTAGTATATAATGTAGACAATCCTCTCTGAGCTGAATGCATCAGTATGTAATGTAGGCAATCCTCTGTGAGCTGTGTCAGTATGTAATGTAGGCAATCCTCTGTGAGCTGTGTCAGTATGTAATGTAGGCAATCCTCTGTGAGCTGTGTCAGTATGTAATGTAGGCAATCCTCTGTGAGCTGTGTCAGTATGTAATGTAGGCAATCCTCTGTGAGCTGTGTCAGTATGTAATGTAGGCAATCCTCTGTGAGCTGTGTCAGTATGTAATGTAGGCAATCCTCTGTGAGCTGACTGTGTCAGTATGTAATGTAGGCAATCCTCTGTGAGCTGTGTCAGTATGTAATGTAGGCAATCCTCTGTGAGCTGTCTGTGTCAGTATGTAATGTAGGAATCCTTTTGTGAGCTTTGTCAGTATGTCATGTAGGCAATCCTCTGGGAGCTGTGTCAGTATGTAATGTAGGCAATCCTCTGTGAGCTGTGTCAGTATGTAATGTAGGCAATCCTCTGTGAGCTGTGTCAGTATGTAATGTAGGCAATCCTCTGTGAGCTGTGTCAGTATGTAATGTAGGCAATCCTCTGTGAGCTGTGTCAGTATGTAATGTAGAGAATCCTCTGTGAGTTCATCATGTATGTAATTCCCATTTTTTTCCATCTCCAGTTTCTTTCCTGGTTAGCATGGAGGCCGCCATCAACACAACCTACATCAAGACCCCTGAAGCTGTTTCCCCTGGAGGCGGAGCTTCACTCCATACTGAAGCGGATCGAGTGGCCTGTGCCACCGACCAAGACAAGTTTGAAGCTTTCTACTCATCCGAAGACGTCCGGATTTTTCTTCCTCCACCCCCGCTCCACCTATGTGGTTGGAGAAAAACTGGAGGTTCTGATCGTAGCCAAGGACCATGAAGGGCGAGCCAAGAGCTACGGGGGAGACTTCTTCTACGCCAAACTTCATTCCCCGAGGCTGAAGGCTGCAGTGAGCGGATCAGTGACTGATCACAAGAACGGCTCCTACACGGCCACCTTCATCCTTCAGTGGCCGGGTGACACCAGGGTCTCCATCAGCCTTGTGCACTCCAGTGAGGCCATCGCCATTCTACATGAGAAAAGAGCCACCCGACCAGATAAGGTAAATCCTGATGAGGAATGGTAAAAATCACCAAAACCTGCCGGGCCCTAAAGTGTCCTGATAAGTGGCCAATAAACACAATATATCCACAGAATGAGAAGGTTTCTCTCCTCTTACTCGGCTTGCTGTTATTCTATAGGATCAGTCTCCTTTTCTCCTCATTGTTAATTTTACGTATACAGTATATGTGTGATGTTTCTCTTTCATTCATATCTTCAGGGGATATTTAATAGATTTCTGCTCCTCTTTCTCTGTTCATGTTACATGTATGTGTGATGTTTCTCTTTTTAGTTCAGTTCTTCCTCAGGGGATATGTTATAGGATTCTGCTCCTCTTTCTCTCTGTTACATGTATGTTTAATGTTTCTGTTTTTAGTTCAGTTCTTCCTCAGGGGATATGTTATAGGATTCTGCTCCTCTTTCTCTCTGTTACATGTATGTGTGATGTTTCTCTTTTTAGTTCAGTTCTTCCTCAGGGGATATGTTATAGGATTCTGCTCCTCTTTCGCTCTGTTACATGTATGTTTAATGTTTCTGTTTTTGGTTCAGTTCTTCCTCAGGGGTTATGTTATAGGATTGTGCTCCTCTTTCTCTGTTTGTGTTACATGTATGTGTGATGTTTCTCTTTGGTTCACTTCTTCCTCAGGGTATATATTGTAGGATTGGGCTCCTATATCTCTGTTCGTGTTACATGTATGTGTGATTTTCTCTTTGGTTCACTTCTTCCTCAGGGGTTATGTTATAGGATTGTGCTCCTCTTTCTCTCTTTGTTACATTTATATGTTATGTTTTTCTTTGGTTCAGTTCTTCCTCAGGGGATATTTTATAGGATTGTTCTCCTATTTCTCTGTTCATGTTACATCTATGTGTGATTGTCATTGGTTTACTTCTTCCTCAGGGGGATATTTAATAGGATTGTTCTCCTCTTTCTCTATGTTACATGTATGTGTGATGTTTCTGTCTTTGGTTCACTTCTTCCTCATGGGATATGTTATAGGATTGTTCTTCTCTTTCTCTCTATGATACATGCATGTGTGATGTTTTTCTTTGGTTTAGTTCTTCCTCAGGGGATATGTTATAGGATTATTCTCCACTTTCTCTCTGTTACATGTATATGTGGTGATTTTCTTTGGTTTAGTTCTTCCTCGGGGGATATTTTATAGGATTCTGCTCCTCTTTCTCTCTGTTACATCTATGTGTGATGTTTCTCTTTGGTTAAGTTCTTCCTCAGGGGATATTTTATAGGATTGTGCTCCTCTTTCTCTCTTAGTTACATGTATGTGTGATGTTTCTCTTTGGTTTACTTCTTCCTCATTAGTTATGTTATGGGATTGTTCTCCGCTTTCTCTCTTAGTTACAAGTATATGTGATGTTTCTCTTTTTGGCTCACTTCTTCCTCAGGGGATATTTTATAGGATTGTGCCCCATTCTCTGTTCATGTTACATGTGTATGTGATGTTTCTCTTTTATGTTATAGGATTGTGCTCCTCTTTCTCTCAATGTTACATGTATATGTGATGTTTCTCCTTGGTTCAGTTCTTCCTCAGGGGATATGCTATGGGATTTTGCTCTTCTATCTCTCAATGTTACATGTATATGTGATGTTTCTCTTTGGTTCAGTTCTTCCTCAGGGCATATGCTATGGGATTGTGCTCCTCTTTCTCTCAATGTTACATGTATATGTGATGTTTCTCTTTGGTTCAGTTCTTCCTCAGGGGATATGTTATGGGATTGTGCTCCTCTCTCTGTGTTACATGTATATGTGATGTTTCTCTTTGGTTAAGTTCTTCTTTAGGGAATATTTTGTAGGATTGTGCTCCTCTTTCTCTCAATGTTACATGTATATGTGATGTTTCCCTTTGGTTCAGTTCTTCCTCAGGGGATATATTGTAGGATTTTGCTCCTCTTTCTCTCAATGTTACATGTATGTGTGATGTTTCTCTTTGGTTTACTTCTTCCTCAGGGGATATGTTATAGGATTGTGCTCCTCTCTCTGTGTTACATGTATGTGTGATGTTTCTCTTTGGTTCAGTTCTTCCTCAGGGGATATGTTATGGGATTGTGCTCCTCTCTCTGTGTTACATGTATATGTGATGTTTCTCTTTGGTTCAGTTCTTCCTCAGGGGATATGTTATGGGATTGTGCTCCTCTCTCTGTGTTACATGTATATGTGATGTTTCTCTTTGGTTCAGTTCTTCCTCAGGGGATATGTTATGGGATTATGCTCCTCTCTCTGTGTTACATGTATGTGTGATGTTTCTCTTTGGTTCAGTTCTTCCTCAGGGGATATGTTATGGGATTGTGCTCCTCTTTCTCTCAATGTTACATGTATATGTGATGTTTCTCTTTGGTTCAGTTCTTCCTCAGGGGATATGTTATGAGATTGTGCTCCTCTCTCTGTGTTACATTTATGTGTGATGTTTCTCTTTGGATCAGTTCTTCCTCAGGGGATATATTGTAGGATTGTGCTCCTCTTTCTCTTAATGTTACATGTATATGTGATGTTTCTCTTTGGTTCAGTTCTTCCTCAGGGGATATGTTGTGGGATTGTGCTCCTCTCTCTGTGTTACATGTAAGTGTGATGTTTCTCTTTGGTTCAGTTCTTCCTCAGGGGATATATTATAAGATTGTGCTCCTCTCTCTGTGTTACATGTATGTGTGATGTTTCTCTTTGGTTCAGTTCTTCCTCAGGGGATATGTTATGGGATTGTGCTCCTCTTTCTCTCAATGTTACATGTATATGTGATGTTTCTCTTTGGTTCAGTTCTTCCTCAGGGGATATGTTATGAGATTGTGCTCCTCTCTCTGTGTTACATTTATGTGTGAGGTTTCTCTTTGGTTCAGTTCTTCCTCAGGGGATATATTGTAGGATTGTGCTCCTCTTTCTCTCAATGTTACATGTATATGTGATGTTTCTCTTTGGTTCAGTTCTTCCTCAGGGGATATGTTATGGGATTGTGCTCCTCTCTCTGTGTTACATGTATGTGTGATGTTTCTCTTTGGTTCAGTTCTTCCTCAGGGGATATGTTATAGGATTATTCTCCACTTTCTCTCTGTTACATGTATATGTGGTGATTTTCTTTGGTTTAGTTCTTCCTCAGGGGATATTTTATAGGATTCTGCTCCTCTTTCTCTCCGTTACATCTATGTGTGATGTTTCTCTTTGGTTAAGTTCTTCCTCAGGGGATATTTTATAGGATTGTGCTCCTCTTTCTCTCTTAGTTACATGTATGTGTGATGTTTCTCTTTGGTTTACTTCTTCCTCATTAGTTATGTTATGGGATTGTTCTCCACTTTCTCTCTTAGTTACATGTATATGTGATGTTTCTCTTTTTGGCTCACTTCTTCCTCAGGGGATATTTTATAGGATTGTGCCCCATTCTCTGTTCATGTTACATGTGTATGTGATGTTTCTCTTTTATGTTATAGGATTGTGCTCCTCTTTCTCTCAATGTTACATGTATATGTGATGTTTCTCCTTGGTTCAGTTCTTCCTCAGGGGATATGCTATGGGATTTTGCTCCTCTATCTCTCAATGTTACATGTATATGTGATGTTTCTCTTTGGTTCAGTTCTTCCTCAGGGCATATGCTATGGGATTGTGCTCCTCTTTCTCTCAATGTTATAGGTATATGTGATGTTTCTCTTTGGTTCAGTTCTTCCTCAGGGGATATGTTATGGGATAGTGCTCCTCTCTCTGTGTTACATGTAAGTGTGATGTTTCTCTTTGGTTCAGTTCTTCCTCAGGGGATATGTTATAGGATTGTGCTCCTCTCTCTGTGTTACATGTATGTGTGATGTTTCTCTTTGGTTCAGTTCTTCCTCAGGGGATATGTTATGGGATTGTGCTCCTCTTTCTCTCAATGTTACATGTATATGTGATGTTTCTCTTTGGTTCAGTTTTTCCTCAGGGGATATGTTATGAGATTGTGCTCCTCTCTCTGTGTTACATTTATGTGTGATGTTTCTCTTTGGTTCAGTTCTTCCTCAGGGGATATATTGTAGGATTGTGCTCCTCTTTCTCTCAATGTTACATGTATATGTGATGTTTCTCTTTGGTTCAGTTCTTCCTCAGGGGATATGTTATGGGATTGTGCTCCTCTCTCCGTGTTACATGTATGTGTGATGTTTCTCTTTGGTTCAGTTCTTCCTCAGGGGATATGTTATAGGATTGTGCTCCTCTCTCTGTATTACATGTATGTGTGAGGTTTCTCTTTGGTTCAGTTCTTCCTCAGGGGATATGTTATAGGATTGTGCTCCTCTCTCTGTGTTACATGTATGTGTGAGGTTTCTCTTTGGTTCAGTTCTTCCTCAGGGGATATGTTATAGGATTGTGCTCCTCTCTCTGTATTACATGTATGTGTGAGGTTTCTCTTTGGTTCAGTTCTTCCTCAGGGGATATGTTATAGGATTGTGCTCCTCTCTCTGTGTTACATGTATGTGTGATGTTTTTCTTTGGTTCAGTTCTTCCTCAGGGGATATGTTATGGGATTGTGCTCCTCTCTCTGTGTTACATGTATGTGTGAGGTTTCTCTTTGGTTCAGTTCTTCCTCAGGGGATATGTTATGGGATTGTGCTCCTCTCTCTGTATTACATGTGTGATGTTTCTCTTTGGTTCAGTTCTTCCTCAGGGGCTATGTTATAGGATTGTGCTCCTCTCTCTGTATTACATGTATGTGTGATGTTTCTCTTTGGTTCAGTTCTTCTTTCATGGATACTTTATGAAGGACGGGACAGAAGAAGTGGTGGAATGTGGTTCAGTTCTTCCTCAGGGGATATGTTATGGGATTGTGCTCCTCTCTCTGTATTACATGTGTGATGTTTCTCTTTGGTTCAGTTCTTCCTCAGGGGCTATGTTATAGGATTGTGCTCCTCTCTCTGTATTACATGTATGTGTGATGTTTCTCTTTGGTTCAGTTCTTCTTTCATGGATACTTTATGAAGGACGGGACAGAAGAAGTGGTGGAATGTAACGTCGACCTCCCCGAGGAAGACGTCTGTGAATATTATGATGAACGTTATGAAGAGAAATGGGTGTGCCAGCGACCGAAAACGCTGCCGTGTGATGCGTATCGAGATCACTCAGCAGGGGGCGTCCGGGAAGTCTTCAGTAAAGAAGAACAAGAATTCTTCTCTGAGTAATTATCCTAATATTCCTCTAACCACTGCTGTAATATCCGGCACTACCGGATCTCTATGGGCCTCCACCTCCTGATGTCAGGCAACGGCCGCAGTGATGTCAGGCACCGGCCGCAGTGATGTCAGGCACCGGCCGCAGTGATGTCAGGCACCGGCCGTAGCGATGTCAGGCACCGGCAGTAGGGATGTCAGGCACCGGCCGTAGTGATGTCAGGCACCAGCCGTAGCGATGTCAGGCACCGGCAGTAGGGATGTCAGGCACCGGCCGCAGCGATGTCAGGCACCGGCCGTAGTGATGTCAGGCACCGGCAGTAGCGATGTCAGGCACCGGCCGTAGTGATGTCAGGCACCGGCCGTAGCGATGTCAGGCACCGGCAGTAGTGATGTCAGGCACCGGCCGCAGTGATGTCAGGCACCGGCAGTAGGGATGTCAGTCACCGGCAGAAGGGATGTCAGGCACCGGCAGAAGTGATGTCAGGCACCGGCAGTAGCGATGTCAGTCACTGGCAGTAGGGATGTCAGGCACCTGCCGTAGCGATGTCAGGCACCGGCAGTAGTGATGTCAGGCACCGGCAGTAGGGATGTCAGGCATCGGCAGTAGTGATGTCAGGCACCGGCAGTAGGGATGTCAGGCACCGGCAGTAGCGATGTCAGGCCCCGGCAGTAGCAATGTCAGGCACCGGCAGTAGCGATGTCAGGCACCGGCAGTAGCGATGTCAGGCACCGGCAGTAGTGATGTCAGGCACCGGCAGTAGGGATGTCAGGCACCGGCAGTAGCGATGTCAGGCACCGGCAGTAGGGATGTCAGGCCCCGGCAGTAGCAATGTCAGGCACCGGCAGTAGCGATGTCAGGCACCGGCAGTAGCGTTGTCAGGCACCGGCAGTAGGGATGTCAGGCATCGGCAGTAGTGATGTCAGGCACCGGCAGTAGGGATGTCAGGCACCGGCAGTAGCGATGTCAGGCCCCGGCAGTAGCAATGTCAGGCACCGGCAGTAGCGATGTCAGGCACCGGCAGTAGCGATGTCAGGCACCGGCCGTAGCGATGTCAGGCACCGGCAGTAGGGATGTCAGTCACCGGCAGAAGGGATGTCAGGCACCGGCCGTAGTGATGTCAGGCACTGGCAGTAGGGATGTCAGGCACCGGCAGTAGGGATGTCAGGCATCGGCAGTAGTGATGTCAGGCACCGGCAGTAGGGATATCAGGCACCGGCAGTAGCGATGTCAGGCCCCGGCAGTAGCAATGTCAGGCACCGGCAGTAGCGATGTCAGGCACCGGCAGTAGCGATGTCAGGCACCGGCAGTAGTGATGTCAGGCACCGGCAGTAGGGATGTCAGGCACCGGCAGTAGCGATGTCAGGCACCGGCAGTAGGGATGTCAGGCCCCGGCAGTAGCAATGTCAGGCACCGGCAGTAGCGATGTCAGGCACCGGCAGTAGCGTGGTCAGGCACCGGCAGTAGGGATGTCAGGCATCGGCAGTAGTGATGTCAGGCACCGGCAGTAGGGATATCAGGCACCGGCAGTAGCGATGTCAGGCCCCGGCAGTAGCAATGTCAGGCACCGGCAGTAGCGATGTCAGGCACCGGCAGTAGCGATGTCAGGCACCGGCCGTAGCGATGTCAGGCACCGGCAGTAGGGATGTCAGTCACCGGCAGAAGGGATGTCAGGCACCGGCCGTAGTGATGTCAGGCACTGGCAGTAGGGATGTCAGGCACCGGCAGTAGGGATGTCAGGCATCGGCAGTAGGGATGTCAGGCACCGGCAGTAGCGATGTCAGGCACCGGCAGTAGCGATGTCAGGCACCGACAGTAGTGATGTCAGGCACCGACAGTAGTGATGTCAGGCACCGACAGTAATGGGGTGAAAATTATACAGATTTGTAATTACTTCTATTTAAAAATCTCCAGTCTTCCAGTACTTATCAGCTGCTGTGTGTCCTGCAGGAAGTGGTGTATTTTCTCCAGTCTGACACAGTGCTCTCTGCTGCCACCTCTGTCCATGTCAGGAACTGTCCAGAGCAGCAGCAAATCCCCATAGAAAACCTCTCCTGCTCTGGACAGTTCCTGACATGGACAGAGGTGGCAGCAGAGAGCACTGTGTCACACTGGATACACCACCTCCTGCAGCACATACAGCAGCTGATGAGTACTGGAAGACTGGAGATTTTTTTTTATAGAAGTAAATGATAAATCTAAAGGTGAAATATCTGGTGTCCATGCAGCGCCCCCACCTGGATTCTGTGACCTACCAGAAGTCACTTCCTAAATGGGAAGATACACGTCCATTTACTGGTTCCGTCCGTTGAGTGTGATGATTATTTGAGCTGGGAGCGCGTCCTGGCCGGCGGTGCGGCTTCCACCAGCTTCGGCGTTCCGTCAGTGTTCAGTGTAACCTTCCGCCTTCATCAGGGATATGCCCCCCCCCCCCTTCATTTCTACTCCCTTTAAAAGTCTCTTAGAAACGGCTCCAATCATCGCACGGCCGATCACTTACAACGTTACAGCTGCATTATCTCTGCTGCATTATCTCTGCTGTGTTTTCTGGTTCACCATAATGTCTGACGTTGTTGTATCTTTGCTGCGGCTTTGTTGCAATGTTTCACCTTTGTTTCCATGGCTACTATGGGTTTTTCATATGTTTCTCCATAGTTCTGTCACTGCTGCGGCTTTGTTACAATGTCTTAGGTTTCTCCATTGCATTATCACTGCTGTGGCTTTGTTACAATGTCTTAGGTTTCTCCATTGCATTATCACTGCTGCGGCTTTGTTGCAATGTTTCCCCATTATTGTGGATTTGTGGCAGTCTCTGTGGTTTCTCCTCGTCTTCTTAGCAGTTCCATGTGAGATGCTTTGAGTTCCTGAGATAATTGGGGGGGGGGGAGTGTGCTGGGGGGAGGGGGGGATAGTGTGCTGGGGGGGGAGTGTGCTGGGGGGGGAGTGTGCTGGGGGGAGGGGGGGAGTGTGCTGGGGGGAGGGGGGGGGGAGTGTGCTGGGGGGGGAGTGTGCTGGGGGGAGGGGGGGAGTGTGCTGGGGGGAGGGGGGGGAGTGTGCTGGGGGGGAGTGTGCTGGGGGGGGAGTGTGCTGGGGGGAGGGGGGGAGTGTGCTGGGGGGAGGGGGGGGAGTGTGCTGGGGGGGGAGTGTGCTGGGGGGGAGTGTGCTCGGGGGAGGGGAGGAGTGTGCTGGGGGAGGGGGGGGGGGAGTGTGCTGGGGGGGGGGAGTGTGTTCGGGGGAGGGGAGGAGTGTGCTGGGGGGAGGGGGGGGGGGGAGTGTGCTGGGGGGGGGAGTGTGCTGGGGGGAGGGGGGGGGGAGTGTGCTGGGGGGAGATATTATCCTGGTTTCCGCTCGGTGAGATTTCCTCCTCCAATGGCGATTGGTTTTACTATCTCCCCGGACTGTTTTCTCCTTCCCGGTTGTGTTTTCCATGTGGTGTTATGATACTGGACATCCCAGACGCGTCCTCTCTATATTATATATCTCTTCCCATATTCTCTCTGTATTATAGATCTCTTCCTGGATTCTCTCTGTATTATAGATCTCTTCCTGGATTCTCTCTGTATTATAGATCTCTTCCTGGATCCTCTCTATATTATAGATCTCTTCCTGTATCCTCTCTGTATTATAGATCTCTTCCTGTAGTCTCTCTGTATTATAGATCTCTTCCTGTAGTCTCTCTGTATTATTGATCTCTTCCTGTAGTCTCTCTGTATTATAGATCTCTTCCTGTAGTCTTTCTGTATTATAGATCTCTTCCTGTATCCTCTCTGTATTATAGATCTCTTCCTGGATTCTCTCTGTATTATAGATCTCTTCCTGTATCCTCTCTATATTATAGATCTCTTCCTGTAGTCTCTCTGTATTATTGATCTCTTCCTGTAGTCTCTCTGTATTATAGATCTCTTCCTGGATTCTCTCTGTATTATAGATCTCTTTCTGGATTCTCTCTGTATTATAGATCTCTTCCTGGATCCTCTCTATATTATAGATCTCTTCCTGTATCCTCTCTGTATTATAGATCTCTTCCTGGATTCTCTCTATATTATAGATCTCTTCCTGTATCCTCTCTATATTATAGATCTCTTCCTGGATTCTCTCTGTATTATAGATCTCTCCCTGGATTCTCTCTATATTATAGATCTCTTCCTGTATCCTCTCTGTATTATAGATCTCTTCCTGTATCCTCTCTATATTATAGATCTCTTCCTGTATCATCTCTGTATTATAGATCTCTTCCTGTATCCTCTCTATATTATAGATCTCTTCCTTTATCATCTCTATATTATAGATCTCTTCCTGTATCCTCTCTGTATTATAGATCTCTTCCTGGATTCTCTCTGTATTATAGATCTCTTCCTGAATTCTCTCTGTATTATAGATCTCTTCCTGTATCCTCTCTGTATTATAGATCTCTTCCTGTATCCTCTCTGTATTATAGATCTCTTCCTGGATTCTCTCTATATTATAGATCTCTTCCTGTATCCTCTCTATATTATAGATCTCTTCCTGTATCCTCTCTGTATTATAGATCTCTTCCTGGATTCTCTCTATATTATAGATCTCTTCCTGTATCCTCTCTATATTATAGATCTCTTCCTGTATCCTCTCTGTATTATAGATCTCTTCCTGGATTCTCTCTATATTATAGATCTCCTCCTGTATCCTCTCTGTATTATAGATCTCTTCCTGTATCCTCTCTATATTATAGATCTCTTCCTGTATCATCTCTGTATTATAGATCTCTTCCTGTATCCTCTCTATATTATAGATCTCTTCCTTTATCATCTCTATATTATAGATCTCTTCCTGTATCCTCTCTGTATTATAGATCTCTTCCTGTATCCTCTCTATATTATAGATCTCTTCCTGTATCCTCTCTGTATTATAGATCTCTTCCTGTATCCTCTCTATATTATAGATCTCTTCCTGTATCCTCTCTGTATTATAGATCTCTTCCTGTAGTCTCTCTGTATTATAGATCTCTCCCTGGATTCTCTCTGTATTATAGATCTCTTCCTGGATTCTCTCTGTATTATAGATCTCTTCCTGGATTCTCTCTGTATTATAGATCTCTTCCTGGATTCTCTCTGTATTATAGATCTCTTCCTGGATTCTCTATTATGGATTTCTTCCTGTATTCTTTCTGTATCATAGATCTCTTCCTGTATTCTCTCTGTATTATAGATCTCTTCCTGGATTCTCTCTGTATTATAGATCTCTTCCTGGATTCTCTCTATATTATAGATCTCTTCCTGTAGTCTCTCTGTATTATAGATCTCTTCCTGTAGTCTCTTTGTATTATAGATCTCTTCCTGGATTCTCTCTGTATTATAGATCTCTTCCTGTATCCTCTCTATATTATAGATCTCTTCTTGGATTCTCTCTGTATTATACATCTCTTCCTTGATTCTCTCTGTATTATAGATCTCTTCCTGTAGTCTCTTTATATTATAGATCTCTTCCTGTATCCTCTCTATATTATAGATCTCTTCCTGTATCCTCTCTGTATTATAGATCTCTTCCTGAATTCTCTCTGTATTATAGATCTCTTCCTGTATCCTCTCTGTATTATAGATCTCTTCCTGTATCCTCTCTATATTATAGATCTCTTACTGTATCCTCTCTGTATTATAGATCTCTTCCTGTATCCTCTCTATATTATAGATCTCTTCCTGTATCCTCTCTGTATTATAGATCTCTTCCTGTAGTCTCTCTGTATTATAGATCTCTCCCTGGATTCTCTCTGTATTTTAGATCTCTTCCTGGATTCTCTCTGTATTATACATCTCTTCCTGGATTCTCTCTGTATTATAGATCTCTTCCTGTAGTCTCTCTGTATTATAGATCTCTTCCTGTAGTCTCTTTGTATTATAGATCTCTTCCTGGATTCTCTCTGTATTATAGATCTCTTCCTGTATCCTCTCTATATTATAGATCTCTTCTTGGATTCTCTCTGTATTATACATCTCTTCCTTGATTCTCTCTGTATTATAGATCTCTTCCTGTAGTCTCTTTATATTATAGATCTCTTCCTGTATCCTCTCTATATTATAGATCTCTTCCTGTATCCTCTCTGTATTATAGATCTCTTCCTGAATTCTCTCTGTATTATAGATCTCTTCCTGTATCCTCTCTTTATTATAGATCTCTTCCTGTATACTCTCTGTATTATAGATCTCTTCCTGTATCCTCTCTATATTATAGATCTCTTCCTGGATTCTCTCTGTATTATAGATCTCTTCCTGGATTCTCTCTGTATTATAGATCTCTTACTGTATCCTCTCTGTATTATAGATCTCTTCCTGTATCCTCTCTATATTATAGATCTCTTCCTGTATCCTCTCTGTATTATAGATCTCTTCCTGTAGTCTCTCTGTATTATAGATCTCTCCCTGGATTCTCTCTGTATTTTAGATCTCTTCCTGGATTCTCTCTGTATTATACATCTCTTCCTGGATTCTCTCTGTATTATAGATCTCTTCCTGGATTCTCTCTGTATTATTGATCTCTTCCTGTATTCTCTCTGTATTATAGATCTCTTACTGTAGTCTCTCTGTATTATAGATCTCTTCCTGGATTCTCTCTATATTATAGATCTCTTCCTGGATTCTCTCTGTATTATAGATCTCTTCCTGGATCCTCTCTATATTATAGATCTCTTCCTGTATTCTCTCTGTATTATAAATCTCTTCCTGAATTCTCTCTGTATTATAGATCTCTTCCTGTAGTCTCTGTATTATAGATCTCTTCCTGTATTCTCTCTGTATTATACATATCTTCCTGTAGTCTCTCTGTTTTATAGATCGCTTCTTGTAGTCTCTCTGTATTATAGATCTCTTCCTGGATTCTCTCTATATTATAGATCTCTTCCTGTATCCTCTCTATATTATAGATCTCTTCCTGGATTCTCTCTGTACTATTGATCTCTTCCTGGATTCTCTCTGTATTATAGATCTCTTCCTGGATTCTCTCTGTATTATAGATCTCTTCCTGGATTCTCTCTGTATTATAGATCTCTTCCTGGATTCTCTCTGTATTATAGATCTCTTCCTGGATACTCTCTGTATTATAGATCTCTTCCTGGATTCTCTATTATGGATTTCTTCCTGTATCCTTTCTGTATTATAGATCTCTTCCTGGATTATCTCTGTATTATAGATCTCTTCCAGGATTATCTCTGTATTATAGATCTCTTCCTGTAGTCTCTCTGTATTATAGATCTCTTCCTGTATCCTCTCTGTATTATAGATCTCTTCCTGTATCCTCTCTATATTATAGATCTCTTACTGTATCCTCTCTGTATTATAGATCTCTTCCTGTATCCTCTCTATATTATAGATCTCTTCCTGTATCCTCTCTGTATTATAGATCTCTTCCTG
Organism: Dendropsophus ebraccatus; assembly: GCF_027789765.1. Lineage (NCBI taxonomy): Eukaryota > Metazoa > Chordata > Amphibia > Anura > Hylidae > Dendropsophus > Dendropsophus ebraccatus. The sequence continues at coordinate 232,992,696 of NC_091454.1, forward strand.
TAGTCTCTCTGTATTATAGATCTCTCCCTGGATTCTCTCTGTATTTTAGATCTCTTCCTGGATTCTCTCTGTATTATACATCTCTTCCTGAATTCTCTCTGTATTATAGATCTCTTCCTGGATTCTCTCTGTATTATAGATCTCTCCCTGGATTCTCTCTGTATTATTGATCTCTTCCTGGATTCTCTCTGTATTATAGATCTCTTCCTGGATTCTCTCTATATTATAGATCTCTTCCTGGATTCTCTCTATATTATAGATCTCTTCCTGTATCCTCTCTATATTATAGATCTCTTCCTTGATTCTCTCTGTATTATACATCTCTTCCTTGATTCTCTCTGTATTATAGATCTGTTCCTGTATTCTCTCTGTATTATAGATCTCTCCCTGGATTCTCCCTGTATTATACATCTCTTCCTGGATTCTCTCTGTATTATAGATCTCTTCCTGGATTCTCTCTATATTATAGATCTCTTCCTGGATTCTCTCTATATTATAGATCTCTTCCTGTATCCTCTCTATATTATAGATCTCTTCCTGGATTCTCTCTGTATTATAGATCTCTTCCTGTATTCTCTCTGTATTATAGATCTCTTCCTTGATTCTCTCTGTATTATAGATCTCTTCCTGTATTCTCTCTGTATTATAGATCTCTTCCTGGATTCTCTCTGTATTATAGATCTCTTCCTTTAGTCTCTCTGTATTATAGATTTCTTCCTGGATTCTCTCTATATTATAGATCTCTTCCTGTATCCTCTCTATATTATAGATCTCTTCCTGGATTCTCTCTGTATTATAGATCTCTTCCTGTATTCTCTCTGTATTATAGATCTCTTCCTTGATTCTCTCTGTATTATAGATCTCTTCCTGTATTCTCTCTGTATTATTGATCTCTTCCTGGATTCTCTCTGTATTATAGATCTCTTCCTGGATTCTCTCTGTATTATAGATCTCTTCCTGGATTCTCTCTGTATTATAGATCTCTTCCTGTAGTCTCTCTGTATTATAGATCTCTTCCAGGATTCTCTCTGTATTATAGATCTCTTCCTGTAGTCTCTCTGTATTATAGATCTCTTCCTGTATCCTCTCTGTATTATAGATCTCTTCCTGTAGTCTCTGTATTATAGATCTCTTCCTTGATTCTCTCTGTATTATAGATCGCTTCTTGTAGTCTCTCTGTATTATAGATCACTTCCTGAATTCTCTCTGTATTATAGATCTCTTCCTGGATTCTCTGTGTATTATAGATCTCTTCCTGGATTCTCTCTGTATTATAGATCTCTTCCTGGATCCTCTTTGTATTATAGATCTCTTCCTGGATCCTCTTTGTATTATAGATCTCTTCCTGTAGTCTCTCCATATTATAGATCTCTTCCTGGATTCTCTCTGTATTATAGATCTCTTCCTGGATCCTCTTTGTATTATAGATCTCTTCCTGGATTCTCTCTGTATTATAGATCTCTTCCTGTAGTCTCTCCATATTATAGATCTCTTCCTGTATGCTCTCTGTATTATAGATCTCTTCCTGGATCCTCTCTGTATTATTGATCTCTTCCGGGATTCTCTCTGTATTATACATCTCTTCCTTGATTCTCTCTGTATTATAGATCTCTTCCTGTAGTCTCTCTGTATTATAGATCTCTCCCTTGATTCTCTCTGTATTATAGATCTCTCCCTGGATTCTCTCTGTATTATTGATCTCTTCCTGGATTCTCTCTGTATTATAGATCTCTTCCTGGATTCTCTCTGTATTATAGATCTCTTCCTGGATATTCTCTGTATTATAGATCTCTTCCTGGATTCTCTCTCTATTATAGATCTCTTCCTGAATTCTCTCTGTATTATAGATCTCTTCCTGGATTTTCTCTGTATTATAGATCTCTTCCTGTATCCTCTCTGTATTATAGCTCTCTTCCTGGATTCTCTCTGTATTATAAATCTCTTCCTGGATTCTTTCTGTATTATAGATCTCTTCCTGTATCCTCTCTGTATTATAGATCTCTTCCTGGATTCTCTCTGTATTATAGATCTCTTCCTGGATTCTCTCTGTGTTATAGATCTCTTCATGGATTCTCTCTGTATTATAGATCTCTTTCTGGATCCTTTCTGTATTATAGATCTTTTCCTGGATTCTCTCTGAATTATAGATCTCTTCCTGGATTCTCTCTGTATTATAGATCTCTTTCGGTATCCTCTCTGTATTATAGATCTCATCCTGGATTCTCTCTGTATTATAGATCTCTTTCTGTATTCTCTCTGTATTATAGATCTCTTCCTGGATTCTCTCTGTATTATAGATCTCTTTCTGGATTATCACTGTATTATAGATCTCTTTATGGATTCTCTCTGTATTATAGATCTCTTCAAGAATTCTCTCTGTATTATAGATCTCTTTCTGGATTCTCTCTGTATTATAGATCTCGTCCTGTAGTCTTTCTGTATTATAGATCTCTTTCTGGATTCTCTCTGTATTATAGATCTCTTCCTGGATTCTCTCTGTGTTATAGATCTCTTCATGGATTCTCTCTGTATTATAGATCTCTTTCTGGATCCTTTCTGTATTATAGATCTTTTCCTGGATTCTCTCTGAATTATAGATCTCTTCCTGGATTCTCTCTGTATTATAGATCTCTTCCTGGATTATCTCTGTATTATAGATCTCTTCCTGGATTCTCTCTGTATTATAGCTTTTTTCCTGTATTCTCTCTGTATTATAGATCTCTTCCTGGATTCTCTCTGTATTATAGATCTCTTCCTGGATTCTTTCTGTATTATGGATCTCTTCCTGGATTCTCTCTGTATTATAGATCTCTTCCTGGATTCTCTCTGTATTATAGATCTCTTCCTGGATTATCTCTGTATTATAGATCTCTTCCTGGATTCTCTCTGTATTATAGCTTTTTTCCTGTATTCTCTCTGTATTATAGATCTCTTCCTGGATTCTCTCTGTATTATAGATCTCTTCCTGGATTCTTTCTGTATTATAGATCTCTTCCTGGATTCTCTCTGTATTATAGATCTCTTCCTGGATTCTCTCTGTATTATAGATCTCTTCCTGGATTCTTTCTGTATTATAGATCTCTTCCTGGATTCTCTCTGTATTATAGATCTCTTCCAGAGTGCTATAAAATAGATAGGGGGTAACTAGCAGGAACAATACAAGATCAGAACACATTACATGAAGGCAAATAGCAGACTGGTACATAGGGAGAGAGGACCCTGCCCACGAGGGCTTACATAGGGAGAGAGGACCCTGCCCACGAGGGCTTACATAGGGAGAGAGGACCCTGCCCACGAGGGCTTGCAATCTATATTTACCAATTAAATTACCAATATTTTTTGCCTTTTTAAATATAAAACCGGATGTTTCCAGATTTTCTCGCCCCTCAGACTGTCCTAATGTTTCTTTCCTAGTCTCCGCAGTATACGGCTTTGTAAGTTGTATCTTGTTACAATGGGGATTTTTATTGTATTTAAATCTTCTTCCATATTAATCTTCTTTTTTCCTGTAGTAAGAACCCTCGGTCAGCTTTTCCTGTCTCTTTGTATGTTCCTTCCATATGTTCTTTGTTGTAACCTTTAATTATTAGTTTATTTTGTAGTTTTATTGCTTCTTCCTCCTCTTCCTCCTCTTTGGTGCAGTTCCGTCTTATTCTTGTGAATTGTCCCTTTGGGATGATAGTTATAACCATAGGGGTAAATGGCAGCTCTTCTGGTCTATATAGCTGTTACTGTCCGGGGCTTGCTGAATGTTTATGTGTGTCCCCGCAGCAGTGATAAAAAAAAACAATGGTGGAACATAAGACATTGCAACAAACCCGCAGCAGTGATAAAACATCAGACATTAGGATTAAACCAAAAATTTATTTCATCCTTACTAAAATGTGGATCAATTTTATTTTTTCTCTTAAAAAGTTTATTTTAGTTTTTCCTCCCCTCCCTTCCAAATAAACACATCATCTATAAAACGATACCATAAACGTAGGTGGGCGATGAAGGCGCCATTGGGGTGTATTATGTTATTCTCCAACTGTCCTACATATAAATTTGAATAACTCGGGGTGAATTTGGTACCCATCGCAGTACCCCATATTTGTTTATAAATTGTCCTTCATAAAAAAGTAGTTATGATGTAATATAAAAGAAATACACTCCCCTATAAAGGATATTTTTTCCTCCTTGTATTTTCCTGAAAGTGTCCAAAAATACTCGGCTGATTTTCTTTCTTTGTTATGTTGGATTATAGTTGACAGTGATGTCACATCTAACGTGCATAAAATGTAGTCTTTTCCCATTTTACATGGCTCAGTATTTGTAATATATGTTTTGTATCTTTGAGATACGTTGAGAGGGATTGTGCACAACAACATTGTTATACGCTCTGCTGATAAGGGGGTAAGCATAGTTATTTTGGACCAACAAAAATACCACTAAGGAATGCTTGAGATAATTGGAGGACCACACAACATATGAAAAACTAAAAGAGTACCCGACTTCACAATACAACAAAGTACTGTAACAATTAGTTGAAGAAGGACGGGAAATGGGCATCATCTCAAACACCGAACAAGAATATATTATGAATAGAAATCCTAGAATTCCTGCCTTCTACCGACTGCCAAAGAACCAGAAATCCCAGGATAACCCCCCAGGAAGACCCATCATTTCGGGAATAGACAGTATTACATCTAATCTTTCCGCTTATGTTGAAAAATTCTTAAAAGGCTGTGCACAATCCCTCCCAATGTATCTCAAAGATAAAAAACATATACTACAAATACTGAGCCATGTAAAATAGGAAAAAGACGACATTTTATGCACGTTAGATGTGACATCACTGTAAACTATAATTCAACATGACAAAGGAAGAAAATCAGCCGAGTATTTTTGGACACTTTCAGGAAAATACAAGGAGGAACAAATATTCTTTTTAGGGGAGTGTATTTCTTTTATATTACATCATAACTACTTTTTTATGAAGGACAATTTATAAAGAAATATGGGGTACTGCGATGGGTACAAAATTCACCCCCAGTTATTCAATTTTATATGTAGGTGTCAGGATGGTATCTTTGCGTTATGCGTCCCTCGGCTCGTGCTGTGCGGCCGAGAAGGCGCTGATATTCTCTTATTCTCTTCTGTGTTTTGTTTTGCTGTGTCTGAACACTGGTTTATTTGCTCTCTTCGGGAGACACACCCGACTTCACCTGCTGAGTTCTGTCTGGCCATGTCAGGGTTAATCTGTGTTTTGGTTCTGCCGTGACTGACAGGTCATCCTGCCAGTGGATCTGTCTTGTTCTCAGCTGTCTGTGCTTGGAGATCAGGGGGATGGTCCAATTACATTCTGGATCAGATCCCCGGCCTCCTATATAACTAACTCAGTCTGTGCACTTATTGCTGGTTATTGACTTAGTCTCTGCCTGCTTGTATCTTCTGTGTATTTGCTATCTCTGACTCAGTCTCTGCCCGCTTGTATCTTCTGTGTATTTGCTATCTCTGACTCAGTCTCTGCCCGCTTGTATCTTCTGTGTATTTGCTATCTCTGACTCAGTCTCTGCCCGCTTGTATCTTCTGTGTATTTGCTATCTCTGACTCAGTCTCTGCCCGCTTGTATCTTCTGTGTATTTGCTATCTCTGACTCAGTCTCTGCCCGCTTGTATCTTCTGTGTATTTGCTATCTCTGACTCAGTCTCTGCCCGCTTGTATCTTCTGTGTATTTGCTATCTCTGACTCAGTCTCTGCCCGCTTGTATCTTCTGTGTATTTGCTATCTCTGACTCAGTCTCTGCCCGCTTGTATCTTCTGTGTATTTGCTATCTCTGACTCAGTCTCTGCCCGCTTGTATCTTCTGTGTATTTGCTATCTCTGACTCAGTCTCTGCCCGCTTGTATCTTCTGTGTATTTGCTATCTCTGACTCAGTCTCTGCCCGCTTGTATCTTCTGTGTATTTGCTATCTCTGATTTTTGCCTTATTCCTTGACCTCCCTTGCTTGCCGCCTGCCCTTGACCATATTTCCTGGACTTTGACTACGTTTATTGGATTGTTATTTTGTACTTTTGCTGCCCGATTGTTGTGACCCGGACTGTTTACTATTCTTTATTGTGTTTGTCTGTCTGTCTGTCTGTCTTGTATTTGTGTTCCACCTAGCCAGTTCAGGGACCGTCGCCAAGTAGCTCGCCGCCATCTTAGGGCGGATTATGGCAAGTAGGTAGAGGACAGTGGGCGGGGCTGAGCTTAGGGCTCACTGTCTTGTCTTGTCCTGCTGTCCGGTTCCTAACAGAATAACCAGCCTTACTTTTTTTTCCTTCTCTCTCCCCACCTGGCTATGGACTCTATGATATCTCTGGTTGAGCAAATGCAAAGTCTCAACCAGCTTGTTCTGGACCTTGCGCAACGGGTGCAGCAGGTAGAGTCTTTCCTGGGCCAGAATGCCATGCTATCTGCTGCTGCTCCCCCAGAACCTCCAGTGCAGCTTCCTGATAGGTTCAAAGACCTCCGCAGGAGTGGGCATTATAATGTCTCTTACAGGGACCTCCGCAGGAGTGGGCATTATTATGTCTCTTACAGGGACCTCCGCAGGAGTGGGCATTATTATGTCTCTTACAGGGACCTCCGCAGGAGTGGGCATTATTATGTCCCTCTTACAGGGACCTCCGCAGGAGTGGGCATTATTATGTCACTTACAAGGACCTCCGCAGGAGTGGGCATTATTATGTCTCTTACAGGGACCTCCGCAGGAGTGGGCATTATTATGTCTCTTACAGGGACCTCCGCAGGAGTGGGCATTATTATGTCTCTATTACAAGGACCTCCGCAGGAGTGGGCATTATTATGTCTCTTACAGGGACCTCCGCAGGAGTGGGCATTATAATGTCTCTTACAGGGACCTCCGCAGGAGTGGGCATTATAATGTCTCTTACAGGGACCTCCGCAGGAGTGGGCATCATTATGTCTCTATTACAGGGACCTCCGCAGGAGTGGGCATTATAATGTCTCTTACAGGGACCTCCGCAGGAGTGGGCATCATTATGTCTCTATTACAGGGACCTCCGCAGGAGTGGGCATCATTATGTCTCTATTACAGGGACCTCCGCAGGAGTGGGCATCATTATGTCTCTATTACAGGGACCTCCGCAGGAGTGGGCATCATTATGTCTCTATTACAGGGACCTCCGCAGGAGTGGGCATCATTATGTCACTCTTACAGGGACCTCCGCAGGAGTGGGCATTATTATGTCTCTTACAGGGACCTCCGCAGGAGTGGGCATTATTATGTCTCTATTACAAGGACCTCCGCAGGAGTGGGCATTATTATGTCTCTATTACAGGGACCTCCGCAGGAGGGGGCATTATTATGTCTCTATTACAGGGACCTCCGCAGGAGTGGGCATTATTATGTCTCTATTACAGGGACCTCCACAGGAGTGGGCATTATAATGTCTCTTACAGGGACCTCCGCAGGAGTGGGCATTATTATGTCTCTATTACAGGGACCTCCGCAGGAGTGGGCATTATAATGTCTCTTACAGGGACCTCCGCAGGAGTGGGTATTATTATGTCTCTATTACAGGGACCTCCGCAGGAGTGGGTATTATTATGTCTCTTACAGGGACCTCCGCAGGAGTGGGCATTATTATGTCTCTTACAGGGACCTCCGCAGGAGTGGGCATTATTATGTCTCTATTACAGGGACCTCCGCAGGAGTGGGCATTATTATGTCTATTACAAGGACCTCCGCAGGAGTGGGCATTATTATGTCTCTATTACAGGGACCTCCGCAGGAGTGGGCATTATTATGTCTCTTACAGGGACCTCCGCAGGAGTGGGCATCATTGTGTCTCTATTACCAGGACCTCCGCAGGAGTGGGCATTATTATGTCTCTTACAGGGACCTCCGCAGGAGTGGGCATTATTATGTCTCTTACAGGGACCTCCGCAGGAGTGGGCATTATTATGTCTCTTACAGGGACCTCCGCAGGAGTGGGCATCATTATGTCTCTTACAGGGACCTCCGCAGGAGTGGGCATCATTGTGTCTCTATTACCAGGACCTCCGCAGGAGTGGGCATTATTATGTCTCTTACAGGGACCTCCGCAGGAGTGGGCATTATTATGTCTCTTACAGGGACCTCCGCAGGAGTGGGCATTATTATGTCTCTTACAGGGACCTCCGCAGGAGTGGGCATTATTATGTCACTCTTACAAGGACCTCCGCAGGAGTGGGCATTATTATGTCTCTTACAGGGACCTCCGCAGGAGTGGGTATTATTATGTCTCTTACAAGGACCTCCGCAGGAGTGGGTATTATTATGTCTCTTACAAGGACCTCCGCAGGAGTGGGCATTATTATGTCACTCTTACAAGGACCTCCGCAGGAGTGGGTATTATTATGTCTCTATTACAGGGACCTCCGCAGGAGTGGGTATTATTATGTCTCTATTACAGGGACCTCCGCAGGAGTGGGCATTATTATGTCACTCTTACAAGGACCTCCGCAGGAGTGGGTATTATTATGTCACTCTTACAGGGACCTCCGCAGGAGTGGGCATCATTATGTCTCTATTACAGGGACCTCCGCAGGAGTGGGCATTATTATGTCACTCTTACAAGGACCTCCGCAGGAGTGGGCATTATTATGTCACTCTTACAAGGACCTCCGCAGGAGTGGGTATTATTATGTCACTCTTACAAGGACCTCCGCAGGAGTGGGCATTATTATGTCACTCTTACAAGGACCTCCGCAGGAGTGGGCCTTTTCTTTGCCTCCAGATGCCACTGAGTTATCTTCTGTGGATCAGTTTTTCTCTGCATTGGAATTACTCTATGATGACCCTGACAGGGCAGCAGCAGCTGAGAGGCGATTGACTACTTTGAGACAGGGCAAGCGACCGGTGGAGGAGTATTGTGCAGAGTTCCGCCAGTGGTGCGTTCCATCTGGATGGAATGATCCTGCACTTAGATGCAAGTTTAAGCAGGGGTTGTCTGATGGCATTAAGGATGCCTGGACAGGGCATGCAGAACCTTCCACCCTTAAGCAGGCCATGAATCTGGCTATCCGCATAGACCGTAGACTCTGTGACAGACATAGGGAGAGAGTAGGCTCTGACTCTTCTAAACAATCTGTCTCCTATTCTGTCAAAACCCCTCTTGTTACCCCTACTATTCCTGAGGATGAGCCCATGCAGCTGGGACTATTGGACGCCAGGACTAGGCGAGAACACCGGAGACACAACGGTCTGTGTTATTACTGTGGTGACAGCGGCCATTACATCAGTTTCTGCCACAAGCGTCCCAAGCGGCAAGAAAACCTGCACCCAGATCATCAGCGTCCAGGTGACTCCCAGGAAGGTCACTTGGGCGCACAGGTACCCTCCGGCGAAATAAACATTGCTAGTTCTACTGTAACTGATTTGCCTGTATCTGATGTGAATTTATCATGTTCTTCTGCCCGTCCTGTCAGTAAGCCTGTTCTCCATGGACTCGTCTTCTGATAAATGGGAGTCAGATGGCAATCTTCTAAGTGAGGTTGAGTCCTGTGAGGGTCCTGAGGCCCCTCGTAAAAGGGGGGGGGTACTGTCAGGATGGTATCTCTGCAGAGCATTATGCGTCCCTCTGCTCGCGCTGTGCGGCCGAGAAGGCGCTGATATTCTCTTATTCTGTTCTGTGTTTTGTTTTGCTGTGTCTGAACACTGGTTTATTTGCTCTCTTTGGGAGACACACCCGACTTCACCTGCTGAGTTCTGTCTGGCCATGTCAGGGTTAATCTGTGTTCTGGTTCTGCCGTGACTGACAGCTCTTCCTGCCAGTGGATCTGTCTTGTTCTCAGCTGTCTGTGCTTGGAGATCAGGGGGATGGTCCAATTATGTTCTGGATCAGAGCAGATCCCCGTCCTCCTATATAACAAACCTCAGCCTGTGCACTTATTACTGGTTATTGACTTGTCTCTGCCTGCTTGTATCTTCTGTGTATTTGCTATCTCTGACTCAGTCTCTGCCCGCTTGTATCTTCTGTGTATTTGCTATCTCTGACTCAGTCTCTGCCCGCTTGTATCTTCTGTGTATTTGCTATCTCTGACTCAGTCTCTGCCCGCTTGTATCTTGTGTGTATTTGCTATCTCTGACTCAGTCTCTGCCCGCTTGTATCTTCTGTGTATTTGCTATCTCTGACTCAGTCTCTGCCTGCTTGTATCTTCTGTGTATTTGCTATCTCTGACTTAGTCTCTGCCCGCTTGTATCTTCTGTGTATTTGCTATCTCTGACTCAGTCTCTGCCCGCTTGTATCTTCTGTGTATTTGTTATCTCTGACTCAGTCTCTGCCCGCTTGTATCTTCTGTGTATTTGCTATCTCTGACTCAGTCTCTGCCCGCTTGTATCTTCTGTGTATTTGCTATCTCTGACTCAGTCTCTGCCCGCTTGTATCTTCTGTGTATTTGCTATCTCTGACTCAGTCTCTGCCCGCTTGTATCTTCTGTGTATTTGCTATCTCTGACTCAGTCTCTGCCCGCTTGTATCTTCTGTGTATTTGCTATCTCTGACTCAGTCTCTGCCCGCTTGTATCTTCTGTGTATTTGCTCTCTGACTCAGTCTCTGCCCGCTTGTATCTTCTGTGTATTTGCTATCTCTGACTCAGTCTCTGCCCGCTTGTATCTTCTGTGTATTGGCTATCTCTGACTCAGTCTCTGCCCGCTTGTATCTTCTGTGTATTTGCTATCTCTGACTCAGTCTCTGCCCACTTGGATCTTCTGTGTATTTGCTATCTCTGACTTAGTCTCTGCCCGCTTGTATCTTCTGTGTATTTGCTATCTCTGACTCAGTCTCTGCCCGCTTGTATCTTCTGTGTATTTGCTATCCCTGATTTTTGCCTTATTCCCTGACCTCCCTTGCTTGCCGCCGGCCCTTGACTATATTTCCTGGACTTTGATTACGTTTATTGGATTGTGATTTTGTACTTTTGCTGCCTGATTGTTGTGACCCGGACTGTTTACTATTCTTCATTGTGTTTGTCTGTCTGTCTGTCTTGTCTTTGTGTCCCACCTAGTCAGTGCAGGGACCGCCGCCATCTTAGGGCGGATTGTGGCAAGTAGGTGGAGACAGTGGGCGGGGCTGAGCTTAGGGCTCACTGTCTTGTCTTGTCCTGCTGTCCGATTCCTAACAGTAGGACAGTGTGAGAATAACATAATACACCCCAATGGTGCCCTCATGGCCCACCTACTTTTATGGTATCGTTTTATAGATGATGTGTTTATTTGGAAAGGAGGGGAGGAAAGACTAAAAAAACTTTTTAACAGAAATAAATAAAAATGAGTTTTATCTAAATTTTAATCCACATTCTAGTAAGGATAAAATAATTTTGGACTTAATTTTTTGTTTCACCATAATGTCTGATACTTTATCACTGCTGCGGGTTTGTTGCAATGTCTTATGTTCCACCATTGTTTTTTTTATCACTGCTGCGGGGACACACATAAACATTCAGCAAGCCCCGGACAGTAACAGCTATATAGACCAGAAGAGCTGCCATTTACCCCTATGGTTATAATAGGGGAACTATTATAAGACGGAATAAGACGGAACTGCACCAAAGAGGAGGAAGAGGAGGAAGAAGCAATAAAACAACAAAATAAACTAATAATTAAAGGTTACAACAAAGAACATATGGAAGGAGCATACAAAGAGACAGGAAAAGCTGACCGAGGGTTCTTACTACAGGAAAAAAGAAGACTAATATGGAAGAAGATTTAAATACAATAAAAATCCCCATTGTAACCAGATACAACTCACAAAGCCGTATACTGCGGAGACTAGGACAGAAACATTGGGACAGTCTGAGGGGCAAGAAAATCTGGAAACATTTATATTTAAAAAGGCAAAAAATATTGGTAATTTGATTGTCCCAACTGTAAAATATGAAAATAAAAATCCACAAACAGCATAAAAAGCTTTATACAACCTACCTCGGGTTTCTATTAGGTCCTATTTGGGAGATTGAAAACCGGGAATATAAACCTGTGATAAAATCCCCGATCAACTGCAGAGATAGAGGAGACGTCTATCAAATCTCCATGGGAAAGATCTATAAGGAAGAAGGAAACAGAAATTACAGAGAAGAGAATCCAGGAAGAGATCTATAATACAAAGAGACTGCAGGAAGAGATCTATAATACAGAGAGGATCCAGGAAGAGATCTATAATACAGAGAGGATACAGGAAGAGATCTATAATACAGAGAGAATCCAGGAAGAAATGTATAATATAGAGAGAATCCAGAAACAGATCTATAATACAGAGAGGATACAGGAAGAGATCTATAATACAGAGAGGATCCAGGAAGAGATCTATAATACAGAGAGGATCCAGGAAGAGATCTATAATATAGAGAGAATCCAGGAAGAGATCTATAATACAGAGAGGATACAGGAAGAGATCTATAATATAGAGAGAATCCAGGAAGAGATCTATAATACAGAGAGAATTCAGGAAGAGACCTATAATACAGAAAGAATCCAGGAAGAGATCTATAATACAGAGAGAATCCAGGAAGAGATCTATAATACAGAAAGACTACAGGAAGAGATGTATAATACAGAGAGGATCCAGGAAGAGATCTATAATACACAGGGAATCCAGGAAGACATCTATAACACAGAGAGAATCCAGGAAGAGATCTATAATACAGAGAATATGGGAAGAGATCTATAATACAGAGAGAATCCAGAAAGAGATCTTTAATACAGTGAGAATCCAGAAAGAGATCTATAATACAGAGAGAATCCAGAAAGATCTATAATACAGAGAGAATCCAGGAAGAGATCTATAATACAGAGAGAATCCAGAAAGAGATCTATAATACAGAAAGACTACAGGACGAGATCTATAATACAGAGAGAATCCAGAAAGAGATCTATAATACAGAGAGAATTCTTGAAGAGATCTATAATACAGAGAGAATCCATAAAGAGATCTATAATACAGTGATAATCCAGAAAGAGATCTATAATACAGAGAGAATCCAGGAAGAGATCTATAATACAGAGAGAATACAGAAAGAGATCTATAATACAGAGAGAATCCAGAAAGAGATCTATAATACAGAGAGAATCCAGGAAGAGATCTATAATACAGAGAGAATACAGAAAGAGATCTATAATACAGAGAGAATCCAGGATGAGATCTATAATACAGAGAGGATACCGAAAGAGATCTATAATACAGAGAGAATCCAGAAAGAGATCTATAATACAGAGAGAATACAGGAAGAGATTGATAATAAAGAGAAACTACAGGAATTGATCTATAATACAGAGATAATCCAGAAAAAGAGATCTATAATACAGAGAGACTACAGGAAGAGATCTATAATACAGAGAGACTACAGGAAGAGATCTATAATACAGAGAGAATCCAGGAAGAGATGTATAATACAGAGGGACTACAGGAAGAGGTCTATAATATAGAGAGGATCCAGGAAGAGATCTATAATACAGAGAGAATCCAGGAAGATATCTATAATACAGAGAGAATCCGGGAAGAGATCTATAATACAGAGAGACTGCAGGAAGAGATCTATAATACAGAGAGACTACAGGAAGAGATCTATAATACAAAGAGAATCCAGGAAGAGATCTATAATACAGAGAGACTGCAGGAAGAGATCTATAATACAGAGAGAATCCAGGAAGAGATCTATAATACAGAGAGAATCCAGGAAGACATCTATAATACACAGGGAATCCAGGAAGAGATCTATAATACAGAGAGAATTCAGAAAGAGCTCTATAATACACAGAGAATCCAGGAAGAGATCTATAATACAGAAAGAATCCAGGAAGAGATCTATAATACAGAGAGAATCCAGGAAGAGATCTATAATACAGAGAGACTGCAAGAAGAGATCTATAATACAGAAAGACTACAGGAAGAGATCTATAATACAAAGAGGATACAGGAAGAGATGTATAATACAGAGAGGATCCAGGAAGAGATCTATAATACAGAGAGAATCCAGGATGAGATCTGTAATACACAGGGAATCCAGGAAGAGATCTATAATACAGAGAGAATCCAGGAAGAGATCTATAATACAGAAAAAATACGGGACGAGATCTATAATACAGAGAAAATCCAGAAAGAGATCTTTAATACAGTGAGAATCCAGAAAGAGATCTATAATACAGTGAGAATCCAGAAAGAGATCTATAATACAGAGAGAATGCAGAAAGAGATCTATAATACAGAAAGACTACAGGACGAGATCTATAATACAGAGACGATACCGAAAGAGATCTATAATACAGAGAGAATCCAGGAAGAGATCTATAATACAGAGGGAATCCCTGAAGAAATCTCTAATACAGAAAGACTACAGGAAAAAGATCTATAGTACAGAGAGAATCCAGGAAGAGATCTATAATACAGAGAGAATACAGGAAGAGATCTATAATACAGAGAGAATACAGAAAGAGATCTATAATACAGAGAGAATACAGAAAGAGATCTATAATACAGAGAGACTACAGGAAGAGATCTATAATACAGAGAGAATACAGGAAGAGATCTATAATATAGAGAGAATCCAGGAAGAGATCTATAATATAGAGATGAAACAGGAAGAGATCTATGATATAGAGATGATACAGGAAGAGATCTATAATATAGAGATGATACAGGAAGAGATGTATAATACAGAGAGAATCCAGGAAGAGATGTATAATACAGAGAGGATCTAGGAAGAGATCTATAATACAGAGAGAATCCAGGAAGAGATCTATAATACAGAGAGAATCCAGGAAGAGATCTATAATACAGAGAGAATCCAGGAAGAGATCTGTAATACAGAGAGAATCCAGGAAGAGATCTATAATACAGAGAGAATCCAGGAAGAGATCTATAATACAGAGAGAATCCAGGAAGAGATCTATAATACAGAAAGAATATGGGAAGGGATCTTTAATACAGAGAATATGGGAAGAGATCTATAATACAGAGAGAATACGGGAAGAGATCTATAATACAGAGAGAATCCAGAAAGATCTATAATACAGAGAGAATCCAGGAAGAGATCTATAATACAGAGAGAATCCAGAAAGAGATCTATAATACAGAAAGACTACAGGAAGAGATCTATAATACAGAGAGAATCCAGAAAGAGATCTATAATACAGAGAGAATTCTTGAAGAGATCTATAATACAGAGAGAATCCATAAAGAGATCTATAATACAGTGATAATCCAGAAAGAGATCTATAATACAGAGAGAATCCAGGAAGAGATCTATAATACAGAGAGAATCCAGGAAGAGATCTATAATACAGAGAGAATCCAGGAAGAGATCTATAATACAGAGAGAATCCAGGAAGAGATCTATAATACAGAGAGAATACAGAAAGAGATCTATAATACAGAGAGAATCCAGGATGAGATCTATAATACAGAGAGGATACCGAAAGAGATCTATAATACAGAGAGAATCCAGAAAGAGATCTATAATACAGAGAGAATACAGGAAGAGATTGATAATAAAGAGAAACTACAGGAATTGATCTATAATACAGAGATAATCCAGAAAAAGAGATCTATAATACAGAGAGACTACAGGAAGAGATCTATAATACAGAGAGACTACAGGAAGAGATGTATAATACAGAGAGAATCCAGGAAGAGATGTATAATACAGAGGGACTACAGGAAGAGGTCTATAATATAGAGAGGATCCAGGAAGAGATCTATAATATAGAGAGAATCCAGGAAGAGATGTATAATACAGAGAGAATCCAGGAAGAGATCTATAATACAGAGAGACTGCAGGAAGAGATCTATAATACAGAGAGACTACAGGAAGAGATCTATAATACAAAGAGAATCCAGGAAGAGATCTATAATACAGAGAGACTGCAGGAAGAGATCTATAATACAGAGAGAATCCAGGAAGAGATCTATAATACAGAGAGAATCCAGGAAGACATCTATAATACACAGGGAATCCAGGAAGAGATCTATAATACAGAGAGAATTCAGAAAGAGCTCTATAATACACAGAGAATCCAGGAAGAGATCTATAATACAGAAAGAATCCAGGAAGAGATCTATAATACAGAGAGAATCCAGGAAGAGATCTATAATACAGAGAGACTGCAAGAAGAGATCTATAATACAGAAAGACTACAGGAAGAGATCTATAATACAAAGAGGATACAGGAAGAGATGTATAATACAGAGAGGATCCAGGAAGAGATCTATAATACAGAGAGAATCCAGGATGAGATCTGTAATACACAGGGAATCCAGGAAGAGATCTATAATACAGAGAGAATCCAGGAAGAGATCTATAATACAGAAAAAATACGGGACGAGATCTATAATACAGAGAAAATCCAGAAAGAGATCTTTAATACAGTGAGAATCCAGAAAGAGATCTATAATACAGTGAGAATCCAGAAAGAGATCTATAATACAGAGAGAATGCAGAAGAGATCTATAATACAGAAAGACTACAGGACGAGATCTATAATACAGAGACGATACCGAAAGAGATCTATAATACAGAGAGAATCCAGGAAGAGATCTATAATACAGAGGGAATCCCTGAAGAAATCTCTAATACAGAAAGACTACAGGAAAAGATCTATAGTACAGAGAGAATCCAGGAAGAGATCTATAATACAGAGAGAATACAGGAAGAGATCTATAATACAGAGAGAATACAGAAAGAGATCTATAATACAGAGAGAATACAGAAAGAGATCTATAATACAGAGAGACTACAGGAAGAGATCTATAATACAGAGAGAATACAGGAAGAGATCTATAATATAGAGAGAATCCAGGAAGAGATCTATAATATAGAGATGAAACAGGAAGAGATCTATGATATAGAGATGATACAGGAAGAGATCTATAATATAGAGATGATACAGGAAGAGATGTATAATACAGAGAGAATCCAGGAAGAGATGTATAATACAGAGAGGATCTAGGAAGAGATCTATAATACAGAGAGAATCCAGGAAGAGATCTGTAATACAGAGAGAATCCAGGAAGAGATCTATAACACAGAGAGAATCCAGGAAGAGATCTATAATACAGAGAGAATCCAGGAAGAGATCTATAATACAGAAAGAATATGGGAAGGGATCTTTAATACAGAGAATATGGGAAGAGATCTATAATACAGAGAGAATACGGGAAGATATCTATAATACAGAGAGAATCCGGGAAGAGATCTAAAATACAGAGAGACTACAGGAAGAGATCTATAATACAGAGAGAATCCAGGAAGAGATCTATAATACAGAGAGAATCCAGGAAGAGATCTATAATACAGAAAGAATATGGGAAGGGATCTTTAATACAGAGAATATGGGAAGAGATCTATAATACAGAGAGAATACGGGAAGATATCTATAATACAGAGAGAATCCGGGAAGAGATCTATAATACAGAGAGACTACAGGAAGAGATCTATAATACAGAGAGGATCCAGGAAGAGATCTATAATACAGGGAGAATATGGGAAGAGATCTATAATAGAGAGAGAATCCAGGAAGAGATCTATAATACAGAGAGAATCCCGGAAGAGATCTATAACACAATGAGAATCCAGGAAGAGATCTATAATACAGAGAGAATCCAGGAAGAGATCGATAATACAGAAAGTATCCAGAAGGAGATCTAAAATACAGAAATAATCCAGAAAGAGATCTATAATACAGAGAGATTCCAGAAAGAGATCTATAATACAGATAGACTACAGGAAGAGATCTATAATACAAAGAGGATACAGGAAGAGATGTATAATACAGAGAGGATCCAGGAAGAGATCTATAATACAGAGAGAATCCAGGATGAGATCTGTAATACACAGGGAATCCAGGAAGAGATCTATAATACAGAGAGAATCCAAGAAGAGATCTATAATACAGAAAAAATACGGGACGAGATCTATAATACAGAGAAAATCCAGAAAGAGATCTTTAATACAGTGAGAATCCAGAAAGAGATCTATAATACAGTGAGAATCCAGAAAGAGATCTATAATACAGAGAGAATGCAGAAAGAGATCTATAATACAGAAAGACTACAGGACGAGATCTATAATACAGAGACGATACCGAAAGAGATCTATAATACAGAGAGAATCCAGGAAGAGATCTATAATACAGAGGGAATCCCTGAAGAAATCTCTAATACAGAGAGACTACAGGAAAAGATCTATAGTACAGAGAGAATCCAGGAAGAGATCTATAATACAGAGAGAATACAGGAAGAGATCTATAATACAGAGAGAATACAGAAAGAGATCTATAATACAGAGAGAATACAGAAAGAGATCTATAATACAGAGAGACTACAGGAAGAGATCTATAATACAGAGAGAATACAGGAAGAGATCTATAATACAGAGAGAATCCAGGAAGAGATCTATAATATAGAGATGAAACAGGAAGAGATCTATGATATAGAGATGATACAGGAAGAGATCTATAATATAGAGATGATACAGGAAGAGATGTATAATACAGAGAGAATCCAGGAAGAGATCTATAATACAGAGAGGATCTAGGAAGAGATCTATAATACAGAGAGAATCCAGGAAGAGATCTGTAATACAGAGAGAATCCAGGAAGAGATCTATAATACAGAGAGAATCCAGGAAGAGATCTATAATACAGAGAGAATCCAGGAAGAGATCTATAATACAGAAAGAATATGGGAAGGGATCTTTAATACAGAGAATATGGGAAGAGATCTATAATACAGAGAGAATACGGGAAGATATCTATAATACAGAGAGAATCCGGGAAGAGATCTAAAATACAGAGAGACTACAGGAAGAGATCTATAATACAGAGAGAATCCAGGAAGAGATCTATAATACAGAGAGAATCCAGGAAGAGATCTATAATACAGAAAGAATATGGGAAGGGATCTTTAATACAGAGAATATGGGAAGAGATCTATAATACAGAGAGAATACGGGAAGATATCTATAATACAGAGAGAATCCGGGAAGAGATCTATAATACAGAGAGACTACAGGAAGAGATCTATAATACAGAGAGGATCCAGGAAGAGATCTATAATACAGGGAGAATATGGGAAGAGATCTATAATAGAGAGAGAATCCAGGAAGAGATCTATAATACAGAGAGAATCCCGGAAGAGATCTATAACACAATGAGAATCCAGGAAGAGATCTATAATACAGAGAGAATCCAGGAAGAGATCGATAATACAGAGAGTATCCAGAAGGAGATCTATAATACAGAAATAATCCAGAAAGAGATCTATAATACAGAGAGATTCCAGAAAGAGATCTATAATACAGATAGACTACAGGAATAGATCTATAATACAGAGAGAATCCAGGAAGAGATCTATAATACAGAGATAATCCAGGAAGAGATCTGTAATACAGAGAGAATCCAGAAAGAGATCTATAATACAGAGAGAATCCAGGAAGAGATCTTTAATACAGAGAGAATCCAGAAAGAGATCTATAATACAGAGAGAAATCTTGAAGAGATCTATAATACAGAGAGAATGCAGAAAGAGATCTTTAATACAGAGAGAATCCAGGAAGAGATCTATAATACAGAAAGACTACAGGAAGAGATCTATAATACAGGGAGAATATGGGAAGAGATCTATAATACAGAGAAAATCCAGGAAGAGATCTATAATACCGAGGGAATCCCGGAAGAGATCTCTAATACAGAGAGACTACAGGAAGAGATCTATAATACAGAGAGACTACAGGAAGAGATCTATAATACAGAGAGAATCCAGAAAGAGATCTATAATACAGAGAGAATCCAGAAAGAGATCTATAGTACAGAGAGAATCCAGAAAGAGATCTATAATACAGAGAGAATCCAGAAAGAGATCTATAATACAGAGAGAATCCAGAAAGAGATCTATAATACAGAGAGAATCCAGAAAGAGATCTATAATACAGAGAGAATACAGGAATAGATTGATAATAAAGAGAGACTACAGGAATTGATCTATAATACAGAGAGAATCCAGAAAGTGTCACGGCCGTGGCGGCGGTCCGTGTTCCGGGCCGCCGCCGCGACCTCTTCATGCAGCTGCCGGGGTCCATGTACAGGGACCCGGCGCTGCTACGAGTTCGGCCCCGGGGGGCGCCTTACCTCGCCCCGCTCCTGTCACCCGCTGTGCCGGCGGCGCGCGCATCCCCGCCTCCTAGGGCGCGCGTGCGCCGGCTGTCTCAGATTCAAAGGGCCAGTCCGCCCCTAATTGGAAGTTGCACTAATCACTTCCTATAAATTCCAGCCCTGCCCCACTACAGGTGTTGGAGCCTCTACATGCTTCCCATAGCGTTTGGCCCAGCTCCCTGTTGTTCCTGATTCCTGTCCGCTACCTGGTCCCTAGTCCTTGTTCCTGATTCCTGTCCGCTACCTGGTCCCTAGTCGTTGTTCCTGGTTCCGTCTCCTCTGTTACACTATTGCTCCTGTGTTCAGCCTGTCACCTGTGGTTACACCTACAGACCTCTTCCAGCACCATCTCCTGCCTACTGCTCCTGCCACGCCTCGCCTGCCGTCACTAGCAACCAAGCCAGGGGTAGCGACCTGGGGGTCGCCTGCCGCAGCAAGTCCATCCCGCCTTGCGGCGGGCTCTGGTGAAAACCAGCGGCCCCTTAGACTCCGCTCCCTGGTGAGGTTAGTGCTATCGCAAGTGACGGTCCAGTGGATCCACTACTCCAGGCGTTACAGTAGGCTCCAACCATGGATCCCGGCGAGGTGCCTGATATCCGTGACGTAGCCTGAGTGGTCGACCAACAGGCGCAACAAATCCAGCAACAGTCGCAGCAGATCCAGCAACTCACTGCCGCCTTACAGCAGCATACTACAGCCCAGCGCACACCACCTCCTGTTGGTTTTTCTACACTACGACTGGCTCTCCCAAGCAAATACGCTGGTGACTCCAAGTTGTGCAGAGGAATTCTGACTCAATGCACCATGCATATTGAACTTTTAAGTAGTCAGTTTTCCACCGAGCGCTCTAAAGTGGCTTTCATCATTAGCCTATTGGAGGGTAGAGCTCTGGCTTGGGCCACGCCGCTGTGGGACCGAGATGACCCTGCTGCTGCCAATCTCCGAACCTTCCTGGCCGAGTTTCGCTCCGTCGTTGAGGAATCTGCCCGTGCGTCTTCAGCAGAGACTGCTCTCCTCAATCTCTCTCAAGGGAGCTCCTCTGTTGGCGATTACGCCATCCAGTTCCGCACCCTGGTGGCAGAATTAGACTGGAATGAGGCCGCTCTAATAGCCACCTTCAAGAAGGGCCTGTCCAGTCGGGTAAAAGACGTGCTTTCCGCCCGAGACCTACCTACCTCCCTGAACGAACTCATCCTACTGGCCACCAGGGTCGATACTCGTTTTTCTGAGAGAGAGTAGGAGGTCTGGCATGAACGGCGACTAATCCTGTCCCGTCGCCATCACCAGCTGGCACCGGTCTTCCAGAATCCTGACGTTCCGGGGTCCCAGTCGACTCCTGAGATTCCTATGCAGGTGGAACGGGCTCACCTGACGCCTGATGAAAGAATTCGTCGTCTGGAGCTGAATCTCTGCCTCTACTGCGGTGTTTCGGATCACTATCGGCTGAGATGTCCCCAACGTCCTCAAGCGTCTGGGAAACGCCAGCACCTAGGTCCGGTGGGAGAGGTCTCCCTAAGTGTGAATGCCACCTCTCCAAGGTTGTCTATGGCAGTCTCCATCCAGACACCCTCAGGACAAACTCACCAGACTACTGCCTTTCTCGATTCTGGGTCAGCAGGCAGTTTTATTGCAGCTACATTGGTCCAAAGATGGCGGCTACCCGTGACCCCACTAGCCAGACCCCTGACTATCTCCTCGGTCACGGGCGAGATTCTTACCGACCATGTGCACTACCAGACCGCACCTCTAGTCCTCCAGATGGGCACTTCACATCAGGAAAAGATCTCCTTCTACGTCCTGCCCCATTCTTCTTCCACCATCCTCCTGGGACTCCCTTGGCTGCGATTACATGCCCCTAAACTGGACTGGAGAAACGGGAAGATTCTTAGTTGGGGTCAGGACTGTTCCAACCAGTGTCTGAGGTCACTTCAGCCCAAGTACTCTATGTTGTCACCCGACCCCGCCAAGCCTCTATCCGGCCTACCGGCGGAATACCAAGACTTGCCTGATGCCTTCTCTGCCACGGAGGTGGACTCTCTACCACCTCATCGGGCGTACGATTGTCCCATAGACTTCCTTCCTGGAACTTCTCCTCCACAAGGTCGGGTGTACCCTCTCTCAGTACCCGAGACTGAGGCCATGTCCTTCTACATCCGGGAGAACTTACAGAAGGGTTTCATCCGCAAAAAACACATCCCCTCGCCACATAGGGATGGACTTCATCACTGATTTGCCTCCATCTGCAGGCAAGAAAGAGGGGGAGGCCAAAAGGGGGGGTACTGTCACGGCCGCGGCGGCGTCCCGTGCTCCGGACCGCCGCCGCGACCTCTCCATGCAGCTGCCGGGGTCCATGTGCAGGGACCCGGCTCTGCTACGAGTTCGGCCCCGGGGGGCGCCTTACCTCGCCCCGCTCCTGTCACCCGCAGTGCCTGCCGGCGCGCGCGTCCCCGCCTCCTAGGGCGCGCGCGCCAGCTGTCTCAGATTTAAAGGGCCAGTCCGCCCCTAATTGGAAGTTGCACTAATCACTTCTTATAAATTCCAGCCCTGCCCCACTACAGGTGTTGGAGCCTCTACATGCTTCCCATAGTGTTTGGCCCAGCTCCCTGTTGTTCCTGATTCCTGTCCGCTACCTGGTCCCTAGTCCTTGTTCCTGATTCCTGTCTGCTACCTGGTCCCTACTCCTTGTTCCTGATTCCTGTCCGCTACCTGGTCCCTAGTCCCTGTTGTTCCTGATTCCTGTCCGCTACCTGGTCCCTAGTCCTTGTTCCTGGTTCCTGCTCCCCTGTCACACCATTGCTCCTGTGTTCAGCCTGTCACCTGTGGTTACACCTACAGACCTCTGCCAGCACCATCTCCTGCCTACTGCTCCTGCCACGCCTCGCCTCGCCTGCCGTCACTAGCAACCAAGCCAGGGGTAGCGACCTGGGGGTCGCCTGCCACAGCAAGTCCATCCCGCCTTGCGGCGGGCTCTGTGAAAACCAGCGGCCCCTTAGACTCCGCTCCCTGGTGAGGTCAGTGCCATCGCTAGTGACGGTCCAGTGGATCCACTACTCCAGGCGTTACAGAAAGAGATCTCTAATACAGAGAGACTACAGGAAGAGATCTATAATACAGAGAGAATCCAGGAAGAGATGTATAATATAGAGATGATACAGGAAGAGATCTATAATACAGAGAGAATACAGGACGAGATCTATAATATAGAGGGACTACAGGAAGAGATGTATAATATAGAGGGACTACAGGAAGAGATCAATAATATAGAGAGAATCTCGGAAGAGATGTATAATACAGAGAGAATCCAGGAAGAGATCTATAATACAGAGAGAATCCAGGAAGAGATCTATAATACAGAGAGAATCCCGGAAGAGATCTATAATACAGAGAGACTACAGGAAGAGATCTATAATATAGAGAGAATCCCGGAAGAGATCTATAATACAGAGAGAATTCAGGAAGAGATCTATAATACAGAGAATATCCAGGAAGAGATGTATAATACAGAGAGGATACAGGAAGAGATCTATAATACAGAGAGAATCCAGGAAGAGATCTATAATACAGAGAGGATCCCGGAAGAGATCTATAATACAGAGAGAATCCCGGAAGAGATCGATAATACAGAGAGAATCCTGGAAGAGATCTATAATACAGAGAGGATACAGGAAGAGATCTCTAATACAGAGAGACTACAGGAAGAGATCTATAATACACAGGGAATCCAGGAAGAGATCTATAATACAGAGAGAATATGGGAAGAGACCTATAATACAGAGAGACTACAGGAAGAGATCTATAATACAGAGAGAATCCAGGAAGAGATCTATAATACAGAGAGAATCCAGGAAGAGATCTATAATACAGAGAGAATCCAGGGAGAGATCTATAATACAGAGAGAATCCACGAAGAGATCTATAATACAGAGAGAATCCAGGAAGAGATCTATAATACAGAGAGGATACAGGAAGAGATCTATAATACAGAGAGGATACAGGAAGAGATCTATAATACAGAGAGAATCCAGGAAGACATCTATAATACAGAGAGGATACAAAAAGAGATCTATAATACAGAGAGAATATGGGAAGAGATCTATAATACAGAGAGAATATGGGAAGAGATCTATAATACAGAGAGAATCCACGAAGAGATCTATAATACAGAGACAATCCTAGAAGAGATCTATAATACAGAGATGATCCAGGAAGAGATCTATGATACAGAGAGACTACAGGAAGAAAGCAATAATACAGAGAGAATCCACGAAGAGATCTATAATACAGAGAGAATACGGGAAGATATCTATAATACAGAGAATCCAGGAAGAGATCTATAATAATAACAGACTACAGGAAGAGATCTATAATACAGAGAGAATCCAGGAAGAGATCTATAATATAGAGAGGATACAGGAAGAGATCTATAATATAGAGAGGATACAGGAAGAGATCTATAATATAGAGAGGATACAGGAAAAGATCTATAATACAAAGAGACTACAGGAAGAGATCTATAATACAGAGAGAATCCAGGAAGAGATCTATAATACAGAGAGAATCCAGGAAGAGATCTATAATATAGAGAGAATCCAGGAAGAGATCTATAATACAGAGAGGATACAGGAAGAGATCTATAATATAGAGATGATACAGGAAGAGATCTATAATACAGAGAGAATCCAGGAAGAGATCTATAATATAGAGAGAATCCAGGAAGAGATCTATAATACAGAGAGGATACAGGAAGAGATCTATAATACAGAGAGGATCCAGGAAGAGATCTATAATACAGAGAGGATACAGGAAGAGATCTATAATACAGAGAGAATCCAGGAAGAGATCTATAATACAGAGAGGATACAGGAAGAGATCTATAATATAGAGAGGATACAGGAAGAGATCTATAATATAGAGAGGATACAGGAAGAGATCTATAATACAGAGAGAATCCAGGAAGAGATCTATAATACAGAGAGAATCCAGGAAGAGATCTATAATACAGAGAGGATACAGGAAGAGATCTATAATACAGAGAGAATCCAGGAAGAGATGTATAATATAGAGAGAATCCAGGAAGAGATCTATAATACAGAGAGGATACAGGAAGAGATCTATAATACAGAGAGGATACAGGAAGAGATCTATAATATAGAGAGGATACAGGAAGAGATCTATAATATAGAGAGAATCCAGGAAGAGATCTATAATACAGAGAGGATACAGGAAGAGATCTATAATACAGAGAGAATCCAGGAAGAGATCTATAATACAGAGAGGATACAGGAAGAGATCTATAATACAGAGAGAATATGGGAAGAGATATATAATATAGAGAGGACGCGTCTGGGATGTCCAGTATCATAACACCACATGGAAAACACAACCGGGAAGGAGAAAACAGTCCGGGGAGATAGTAAAACCAATCGCCATTGGAGGAGGAAATCTCACCGAGCGGAAACCAGGATAATATCTCCCCCCAGCACACTCCCCCCCCCCTCCCCCCAGCACACTCCCCCCCCCTCCCCCCAGCACACTCCCCCCCCCAGCACACTCACCCCCCCCAGCACACTCCCCCCCCTCCCCCCAGCACACTCCCCCCCCCCAGCACACTCCCCCCCCCCTCCCCCCAGCACACTCCCCCCCCAGCACACTCCCCCCCCTCCCCCCAGCACACTCCCCCCCCTCCCCCCAGCACACTCCTCCCCTCCCCCGAGCACACTCCCCCCCCCAGCACACTCCCCCCCCCAGCACACTCCCCCCCCAGCACACCCCCCCCCCAGCACACCCCCCCCCCCAGCACACTCCCCCCCCCCCCACTTATCTCAGGAACACAAAGCATCTCACATGGAACTGCTAAGAAGACGAGGAGAAACCACAGAGACTGCCACAAATCCACAATAATGGGGAAACATTGCAACAAAGCCGCAGCAGTGACAAAGCAATGGAGAAACCTAAGACATTGTAACAAAGCCGCAGCAGTGACAAAGCAATGGAGAAACCTAAGACATTGTAACAAAGCCGCAGCAGTGAGAAAGCAATGGAGAAACCTAAGACATTGTAACAAAGCCGCAGCAGTGAGAAAGCAATGGAGAAACCAACGACATTGCAACTGGAGATGAGCGAACTTTTCAAAAATTCGTTGTGACCGGACTTCCGGATTTTTTTGAATTGTTCGGTTCGACCGAATTTTGGATTTTTTCGGATTTCATAGTTTAAAGCATCTATATGATACGGGGGTAGTGTATTTGGTTGAATTTAGGGCTCTACATGTCAGTAACATCATTATCTTTTCGATATCTCAAAGTAAATTTTTTTTAAGACTTCAATATTCACCATTACAGGGTCTATGGGGGAAACTCACAATTACTGGGTCTATGCAGGAAACTCACCATTACAGGGTCTATGCAGGAAACTCACCATTACAGGGTCTATGCAGGAAACTCACCATTACAGGGTCTATGGGGGAAACTCACCATTACAGGGTCTATGCAGGAAACTCACCATTACAGGGTCTATGCAGGAAACTCACCATTACAGGGTCTATGGGGGAAACTCACCATTACAGGGTCTATGGGGGAAACTCACCATTACATGGTCTATGCAGGAAACTCACCATTACAGGGTCTATGCAGGAAACTCACCATTACAGGGTCTATGGGGGAAACTCACCATTACAGGGTCTATGCGGGAAACTCACCATTACAGGGTCTATGCGGGAAACTCACCATTACAGGGTCTATGCGGGAAACTCACCATTACAGGGTCTATGCAGGAAACTCACCATTACAGGGTCTATGGGGGAAACTCACCATTACAGGGTCTATGGGGGAAACTCACCATTACATGGTCTATGCAGGAAACTCACCATTACAGGGTCTATGCGGGAAACTCACCATTACAGGGTCTATGCAGGAAACTCACCATTACAGGGTGCAGGAAACTCACCATTACAGGGTCTATGGGGGAAACTCACCATTACGGGGTCTATGCAGGAAACTCACCATTACAGGGTCTATGCAGGAAACTCACAATTACTGGGTCTATGCAGGAAACTCACCATTACAGGGTCTATGGGGGAAACTCACCATTACAGGGTCTATGCAGGAAACTCACCATTACAGGGTCTATGGGGGAAACTCACCATTACAGGGTCTATGGGGGAAACTCACCATTACATGGTCTATGCAGGAAACTCACCATTACAGGGTCTATGGGGGAAACTCACCATTACAGGGTCTATGGGGGAAACTCACCATTACATGGTCTATGCAGGAAACTCACCATTACAGGGTCTATGCGGGAAACTCACCATTACAGGGTCTATGCAGGAAACTCACCATTACAGGGTGCAGGAAACTCACCATTACAGGGTCTATGGGGGAAACTCACCATTACGGGGTCTATGCAGGAAACTCACCATTACAGGGTCTATGCGGGGAAACTCACCATTACAGGGTCTATGCGGGGAAACTCACCATTACAGGGTCTATGCAGGAAACTCACCATTACAGGGTCTATGCAGGAAACTCACCAAGCAATGGAGAAACCTAAGACATTGTAACAAAGCCGCAGCAGTGAGAAAGCAATGGAGAAACCTAAGACATTGTAACAAAGCCGCAGCAGTGAGAAAGCAATGGAGAAACCAACGACATTGCAACTGGAGATGAGCGAACTTTTCAAAAATTCGTTGTGACCGGACTTCCGGATTTTTTTGAATTGTTCGGTTCGACCGAATTTTGGATTTTTTCGGATTTCATAGTATAAAGCATCTATATGATACGAGGGTAGTGTATTTGGTTGAATTTAGGGCTCTACATGTCAGTAACATCATTATCTTTTCGATATCTCAAAGTAAATTTTTTTTAAGACTTCAATATTCACCATTACAGGGTCTATGGGGGAAATTCACCATTACAGGGTCTATGGGGGAAACTCACCATTACTGGGTCTATGCAGGAAACTCACCATTACAGGGTCTATGCAGGAAACTCACCATTACAGGGTCTATGGGGGAAACTCACCATTACAGGGTCTATGCAGGAAACTCACCATTACAGGGTGCAGGAAACTCACCATTACAGGGTCTATGGGGGAAACTCACCATTACAGGGTCTATGGGGGAAACTCACCATTACAGGGTCTATGCGGGAAACTCACCATTACAGGGTCTATGGGGGAAACTCACCATTACAGGGTCTATGCGGGAAACTCACCATTACAGGGTCTATGGGGGAAACTCACCATTACAGGGTCTATGGGGGAAACTCACCATTACAGGGTCTATGCAGGAAACTCACCATTACAGGGTCTATGCGGGAAACTCACCATTACAGGGTCTATGCGGAAAATTCACCATTACAGGGTCTATGCAGGAAACTCACCATTACAGGGTCTATGCGGGAAACTCACCATTACAGGGTCTATGGGGGAAACTCACCATTACAGGGTCTATGCGGGAAACTCACCATTACAGAGTCTATGCAGGAAACTCACCACTACGGGGTCTATGCAGGAAACTCACCATTACAGGGTCTATGCAGGAAACTCACCATTACAGGGTCTATGCAGGAAACTCACCATTACAGGGTCTATGCAGGAAACTCACCATTACAGGGTCTATGCGGGAAACTCACCATTACAGGGTCTATGGGGGAAACTCACCATTACAGGGTCTATGCAGGAAACTCACCATTACAGGGTCTATGCAGGAAACTCACCATTACAGGGTCTATGCAGGAAAAAGGTCACAAATGCAGTGAAGGAGCAGCAGTAGTCATTGGAGGCCAGTACAGGATCAGCAGTAGCCAACATGGAGGCCAGGCAGGATCAACAGTAGTCAAAATAGAGGCCAGGCAGGAGCAACAATATTCAACATGGAGGCCAGGCAGGATCAACAGTATTCAACATGGAGGCCAGTACAGGAGCAGCAGTAGTCAACATGGAGGCCAGGCAGGAGCAGCAGTAGTCAACATGGAGGCCAGGCAGGAGCAACAGTAGTCAACATAGAGGCCAGGCAGTATCAACAGTAGTTAGAGCGGAGGCCAGGCAGGATCAACAGTAGTCAAAATAGAGGCCAGGCAGGATCAACAGTAGTCAACATGGAGGCCAGGCAGGATCAACAGTAGTTGAAATGGAGGCCAGGCAGGAGCAACAGTAGTCAAAATAGAGGCCAGGCAGAAGCATCAGTAGTCAACATGGAGGCCAGGCAGGAGCAACAGTAGTCAACATGGAGGCCAGGGCAGGAGCAACAGTAGCCAACATGGAGTCCAGGGCAGGAGCAGCAGTAGTTAACATGGAGGCCAGGGCAGGAGCAGCAGTAGTTAACATGGAGTCCAGGGCAGGAGCAGCAGTAGTTAACATGGAGTCCAGGGCAGGAGCGGAAGGAGCCAACCTGGAGGCCAGGGCAGTAGCAGCAGTTGTTATGGGGTGACATGAGCAGCAGAAGCAGAATAATGAGGTCCATGGACAGGCGAGAGGTAGCAGGGCAGCAGGAATGGTGGAATGACCAGAAAGGTCTAGTTCACATATAGGCCATAATAGAAGCAGAAAAGGTCCTACATCTTGGTGACAACAGGACCAAATCCTACTCTGTGGTATCAGGATCAGGTGTCACAAAGGAGGATGATGTGGAGGAGGCGGCGCTGCTGGTGTGGCCCTGGTGGGAATGGCGTGAATGAGACCGCCGTGTTCCAAAGGCTGCCACTAACTGTGCACCCAGCTCCTCTCTATAATAATTCATTTTTTCCTCCCGTTGGGGAGGGTGAATGAACTTACACAGCTTGTTGAGATATCGTGGGTCCAGTAGTGTGGCCAGCCAGAAGTCGTCCTGTTGACAAATCCTTTGCAAGTGTGGGTCGGCCCAAAAGCATATCAACATGCACTTAGCCATTTCCATCAGGGAGTGGGAAGGAGTCCCCGAATCCGTCTCCACAGCATACTGGCAATGGGTACTGCCTCCATCCTCCTCATGCTCCTCATAGCCCTGCATATCCTCCTCTGGCCCCCCTCTGGTCTGGCAGGAAGGCTCATCTCCTTCTCCACCCGTCTCCCCTAAGAGTTCCTGTGCGTTGCGGTCCTCCTTCTCCTCAACTTCCTCTCCCTCCTCCTCCGCCAAGCCTTCCTGCAGCGACCCAGGCTGTGACAGTGGCAAGACCTCTTCCCCCTCTCCACTGAGTCGCATCAGCTCCAGTACATGAAGCATGGGTATGATGGCGCTCAGTCCTGTGTCTTGCCCACTGACCAGAAAGGTGGCCTCCTCAAAGGGCCGTAGCAAGCGGCAGGTGTCACGCATGAGCTGCCACTGGCCCGAGCTCCAGGTTACACAGGGGAGTCGCCGTGTCCGCCTGCATCAAGAGGAAATCCGTCAAGGCCGTCCTCTGCTCATAGAGCCGGTCCAGCATGTGGAGGGTGGAGGTCCACCGCGTGGCTACATCGCATATGAGACGATGGTTGGGAAGACCTCCGCTGCAGGTCGAGGAGGATGTGGTGAGAGCGACTTGAATGGCTGAAATGGTTACACAGCTTTCGAGCCATTGACAGCCCTTCCCTGGCTAAGTTGCTGGGGGTCCGTACATATACTGCCCTTGCCCGTAATTACAGCTCCAGATGTCTGTGGTTAAATGTACATGTCTGCTCACTGAATGGCTCAGAGAGTCAGCAACCTTTTCGCGAACATAGCTGTACATGGCCGGGATAGCTGTATTGCTGTAGTGTCGACTCGGCACCTTCCACCGTGGCTCCGCACACGATATCAGTTCACGGAAAGTTGCAGAGTCGACAACTTTAAACGGCAGAGCCTGGAGCACCAGCAACTTGGCCAGGTGTGCATTCAGCTTGACTGCTGCGGGATTGCTGGGGGCATATGTCTGCCTCCGGTATAGGGACTCCATGATGCCAGGCTGCCTACTGCTAGCAACACAGGGGCCACCAGCTGAAGAAGGGAGTGAAGCCACACTCCCTTCCACAGAGGAGGTCTGACTGTGTGAAAGGCCCCCCTGACAACTGCTGCTTCCTGCTGCTGATGACCGCGGCTCTGCCTGGGCCTGCTGTGACCCACCATCACCCCGTTTCTTCCAGGCGGAAAGGTGGTGGCGCTTCATATGGGCAGCCATGGCGCTGGTGCCAGGATGGCAACCCTTGCCTTTTTTATTGCGCCTATCACACAGGGGACAGATGACCACATAGGTATCCTCTGGGCACTTTTTAAAAAACTGCCACACAGGTGAGGTGTAGAATCTAGTAGCGACAGGCTGCGAGGATGGGCGGGCGCTGCCGATACTAGGACCTGCAGTGGAGGAGGGTTCCCCAGTGGTCATCTGCTTGTCCCGGCTACGCTTCCGACTTGTTAGTTGACTACTGCTGCCTGTCTGCTTCTTAGTTGTGGCGGGCCTGCTGGCGGACGGATCCTGCGGTGGATCCCATGTAACATCCGATGTAGCATCATCCTGTTCCAGCTATCATCCTCATCAGGCTCCTGCCCAGCCCTCTCTCGCCTGCTGCCTACTGCTCTCCTGCCAGGCCTAACATGGGCCTGCTCTGATATCGCCCCACACAGCTATGCCCTGCACTTGATTGTCCCCTGTCTCTTCCTCCACATGCTCATCCTCATCAAAGAGAAGTGCGCTGCTCATAGACGCCAACAGTTCCCTTGCAGGCGGCGGGTCAGAAGTTAGCGGGATGTTGCTGAGGATGTCAGATGGAGGAGGTGGGGGAATTGCTGCGTGCCCGTGCCGAGTCAGGGTCGTGTCCGAGGTACCCACAGATACCTGGCTGTCTGTCTCACTACTCATCCTTGTGGACGTCGAAGTGTGAGCCAGCCACTCCAGGACTGTGGAATTAGACGTGTGGACACGTGACAAAGGAAGCTCAGGCCTGCCCCTTGAGCCCTCTGCCTGAAACGCTTTGTGAGGTTTCCTGCTGCCGCTCTGCCAGGACTTTATATTCAAATTAGGATTGCTACACTTGGTAGATGAGAACAGTATTTTCTGTAATATATAGGACTTGTGTATATATATATATATATATATATATATATATATATATATATAGGACTTGTAATATATAGGACAACTATAGATATTGTCTATATATATATATATATATATATATATATATATATATATATCACTTTTTTTAAGCTACAATGCTATACACCTGCACCAGGTATTTTAGTCTCTCAGGATAAGACGGATGTGATATACACACTTTCAATCAGAAGGGTCCAAGTATAGAAATTGGGTATATAGCACTTTTTTTTAAGATACAATGCTATACACCTGAACCAGGTATTTTTGTCTCTCAGGATAAGAGGGATGTGATATACACACTATCAGAAGTATAGAACTTGTATATCTCTACTGCACGTTTTGGTTCCGTGCACCCTTTGCTGTCCTATGCCTAATCTATCTATCTTTCGCCCTCTTTATATTTCTTTCTCAATCACTAGATGTTTCTCCTCTCCGCTTTCCTAATCTTTCCTTTCCCACAATATCTTCTCAGTAGTCTGTAGTACACAACAGCAGCAGCTTGCTTCCTCTCTCTCTCCCTCTCTCTTCACACTGCGTGTTGCGGTCATGTGACCGCTCCTTTTAAAGCAATACCGACGTCATACCGGGGGTGGGCTAGTACAAGATCCCTGCTGATTGGATGTGTTCCGGGCATCATGGGAAAGCGCTTTTCCCGCCCGGAACACTTCCTGCTTTCTAGAATGCCCGCTGCCATTTTAGAAAGCAAGAAAGAAAAAAAATCGGAGCTGATTTCCAAAAATCCAAATCCGATCGGACTCGGATTTTTGGGAAAATCCGAACCGGATCCCATACCGGGCGAACCGGATCGCTCATATCTAATATACATCTAAGCACCTGCAGTATACTCCACTATGGTGATATGTATATATAACTGCCTGCAGTATACTCCACTATGGTGATATATACATCTAAGCACCTGCAGTATACTCCACTATGGTGATATGTATATATAACTGCCTGCAGTATACTCCACTATGGTGATATATACATCTAAGCACCTGCAGTATACTCCACTATGGTGATATATATATAACTGCCTGCAGTATACTCCACTATGGTGATATATACATCTAAGTGCCAGCAGTATACTCCACTATGGTGATATATACATGTAAGTGCCTGCAGTATACTCCACTATGGTGATATATATATATATATATAACTGCCTGCAGTATACTCCACTATGGTGATATATACATCTAACTGCCTGCAGTATACTCCACTATGGTGATATATACATCTAACTGCCTGCAGTATACTCCACTATGGTGATATATACATCTAAGCACCTGCAGTATACTCCACTATGGTGATATATACATCTAACTGCCTGCAGTATACTCCACTATGGTGATATATACATCTAAGTGCCGGCCGTATACTCCACTATGGTGATATATATACATCTAATTGCCTGCAGTATACTCCACTATGGTGATATATACATCTAAGTGCCTGCAGTGGAGTATACTGCAGGCAATTAGATGTATATATATCACCATAGTGGAGTATACTGCAGGCAAATAGATGTATATATATCACAATAGTGGAGTATACTGCAGGCACTTAGATGTATATATCACCATAGTGGAGTATACTGCAGGCAATTAGATGTATATATATCACCATAGTGGAGTATACTGCAGGCAATTAGATGTATATATATCACCATAGTGGAGTATACTGCAGGCAATTAGATGTATATATATCACAATAGTGGAGTATACTGCAGGCAGTTATATATAACTGCCTGCAGTATACTCCACTATGGTGACATATCAGTAACACCCGCCGCTGATAACCGGACGATTTCATGAGGTCCCCATGATGGCGGCATTACAGGGGCCGTTATACAACGTCCTGACCTGTGACTACCTCCGGGGCCCCCCATAAGTAAATGTCTCCCTCTCCTGGCGGCCATATTGCTGCCGATACCGTCCTGACATTTTGTCTCTTTGTTTTCTACAAGGAATCTTATTGGCCAAGAAATTTTTTCATCAGTCGAGAGTTTTAATGTTCAACCGCAAAGAGACGTCATAAAAGGTGTGTGTGTATATATATATGTCCGCAATGTGGAGACTCTGAACCCTCCGAGCTGTATACCAATAGAGAAGCCTCGCAGAGCCCAGCCCCCATGGCTCCTAACCCTCTGAGCTGCATACCAGTAGTAAAGCCTCACAGAGCCACGCCCCATGGCTCCTAACCCTCCAAGCTGTATACCAGTAGAGAAGCCCCGCCCCCATGACTCCAAATTCTCCGAGCTGTATACCAGTTGAGAAGCCTCACAGAGCCCCACCCTCATGACTCCTAAGCCTCCAAGCTGTATACCAGTAGTGAAGTCTCACAGAGCCCCGCCCTCATGACTCCTAACCCTCCAAACTGTATACCAGTAGAGAAGCCTCACAGAGCCCCGCCCCATGACTCCTAACCCTCCAAACTGTATACCTCTAGACAAGCCTTATAAAGCCCCACCCCCATGACTCCTAACCCTCTGAGCTGTATACCAATAGAGAAGCTTCACACAGCCCCGCCCCATGATTCCTTACCCTCCGAGCTGTTTACCAGTAGAGAAGCCTCACACAGCCCCTCCCCCATGACTCCTAACCCTCCGAGCTGTATGCCAGTAGAGAAGCCTCACACAGCCCTGCCCCCATGATTCCTTACCCTCCGAGCTGTTTACCAGTAGAGAAGCCTCACACAGCCCCTCCCCCATGACTCCTAACCCTCCGAGCTGTATGCCAGTAGAGAAACTCCCTCCCCCCATGACTCCTAACCCTCTGAGCTATATACAAGTGTGGTATCCCACCATGGCTGTTTCTTTTTTTTCACCCCTCACAAAAGTCTGTACTTCAAAGTGAAAGTGGTTATGAAGTAGTACCTAAGTTCTGCCACTAGATGTCACTAGTATGTATATTGTGTACCTTAGTATTGCACAGCTGTGGGTAACTAAAGGGCTATTGTTTTAGGACCTGTGCACCAATGGGAGCTCTTTCTCTTTTCTGCCTATCTTTACCCTTCTCTTTCTCTTGCACTCTCTTCTCACCCACTCACAGCACACGTTACAAATGCTGTAGGAGGAAGTCACATGGGGAGAGGAAGTGCAGCCATACCTTAGTGAGTCTTACTCTGGCTTTGGTAGAGGAAGGATGCAAACCAGAATGGTCCCTGCAGTAGCCAAGTAGGGCCTTGGCTTATGCCAGGTCCCCTGTAGAGAGTCTTGGTGTCAGGACTGGGAGGCAGGGACAAGACACGACAGAGAGCCCTGATGCTGAGCCCACCCACTGTCCCTATCTACTTGCCTCAAATGGCCCTAGGTACCCGTGGACAACCACGAAGGCGTCCCTCCTCTGGTATAGGTGTAACACAGAACAAGACAGACAAACAAACACAAAGGGAGAGTCAAACAAGCCAAAGCCCAAACCAAATGGGCAACGTGGTACAAAATGAGTAAATAATCGGATAGTCAGAGGTCAGGTGGGAGGTCAGATAAGAGGTAAATCGAGCAGAGGGAACGGGGATCGCAGGAATAGACGGGGGGAGCTGGGATCAGGGTATGAACCTTAATAGCCAGCGATGAGAGACTGCCTCAGCTTTCTTTTATGAGGATCAAGAGCCCGGCCCGATCCCGATTGCACAGACGCACATGAGACACCTTAGCACTCTTTCCTTGACAGCAGCACTTCCACACACTATGCAGTGCTGAATGCACACGGAGGGTATGTGCACACTGCGGAAAAGTGATGGAAAATCCGTCTCGTAATCCGACGCCCACTGACTGCTGCACGTGTGCGCCTCCGCCCGTGTCATAGACTCCATTCTATGCATGGATCAAGTTCATTCTTTGGACGGAGGAAGGAATCCACCCGTGCATAGAATGGAGTCTATGACACGGACGGAGATGCGGTCTGCGAGCGGGCACGAGCAGCTGATTACGCAACAGAGTTTCCGTCACTTTTCATCAGTGTGCATATACCCTTAGAGAGGACAAGTCAGGGATCACCCCAACCCACGCCGAGAACCAGTATAAAAGTGCAGGATGGTATCCTAAAGAAAGAAACTGATCCGGATAGAGCAAAGTTGCTAGAAGCCTGCGTACTCTCACAACATGGGTGTCATCAGAGAACTCTGACCACTCTGCTCATGCCAGGTAACAAGGTCTGGGGCTTGTGTCACCCTCTAGGACGGGTCGCCTCTCTCCCTGTCTCCTCTCTCCCCTGGACTTTGTGTATTCTGGCCTATATGGCACCGCTCTGTGTTGCTGGTGATGGATTTGGCTCCTGGTTTCCTGCCATCTCCTCTCCATCTCTCCTATCCCCCCTCTCTCTCTCCTCTCTCCCTTGCACTGTGTGTATTCTGGCCTATATGGCACCGCTCTTTGTTGCTATTGATGGATTTGGCTCCTGGTTTCCTGCCATCTCCTCTCCATCTCTCCTATCCCCCCCCCCTCTCTCTCTCTCCTCTCTACCTGTCTCCTCTCTCCCTTGCACTGTGTGTATTTTAGCCTATATGGCACCGCTCTGTGTTGCTGGTGATGGATTTGGCTCCTGGTTTCCTGCCATCTCCTCTACATCTCTCCTATCCCCCCCCCCCCTCTCTCTTTCTCTCTCTCTCTCTCTCTTTATCTCTCCCCTCTCCCTGTCTCCTCTCCCCCTTGCACTGTGTGTATTCTGCCCTATATGGCACCGCTTTGTGTTGCTGGTGATGGATTTGGCTCCTGGTTTCCTGCCATCTCCTCTCCATCTCTCCTATCCCCCCTCTCTCTCTCTCTCTCCTCTCCCCCTTGCACTGTGTGTATTCTGGCCTATATGGCACCGCTCTTTGTTGCTGGTGATGGATTTGGCTCCTGGTTTCCTGCCATCTCCTCTTCATCTCTCCTATCCCCCCCCCCTCTCTGTCTCTCTCCCCCTTGCACTGTGTGTATTCTGGCCTATATGGCACCGCTCTGTGTTGCTGGTGATGGATTTGGCTCCTGGTTCCTGCCATCTCCTCTCCATCTCTCCTCTCTCTCTCCCTCTCCATCTCTCCATCTCTCCTCTCGCTCTCGCTCTCCCTATCTCCTCTCTCCCTTGCACTGTGTGTATTTTAGCCTATATGGCACCGCTCTGTGTTGCTGGTGATGGATTTGGCTCCTGGTTTCCTGCCATCTCTCCATCTCTCCTATCCCCCCCCTCTCTCTCTCTCTCTCTCTCTCTCTCTCTCTCTCCTCTCTCCCTGTCTCCTCTCCCCCTTGCACTGTGTGTATTCTGGCCTATATGGCACCGCTCTTTGTTGCTACTGATGGATTTGGCTCCTGGTTTCCAGCCGTCTCCTCTCATCCTGATTCTCTCTCTGTCAGCCAGGAGACCCTGCACTCCAGGGCTGGAGACCCCGCACCCCTCAGGCTTCTATCACCAGGACGCTTGGACCTCCCTCATCTGTTCCAATAAACATTTCAATGAGAGCAAAACAGTGGCAGAATGTCTGTCCGGAAAGATGGTGTACATGTACGGGGACTCCACGCTGCGCGGCTGGTGGGAGCATCTGCTGAGGAACGTACCAAGTAAGGAGAACAAGAATGGTATAGTCCACAGGACACTGATTCACACAGCTGCTGGATGTGACTATTACTACTAGGGGACACTATTACTGTGATGACACTACTAGGGGGCACTATTACTGTGATGACACTACTAGGGGGCACTATTACTGTGATGACACTACTAGGGGACACTATTACTGTGATGACACTACTAGGGGACACTATTACTGTGATACTACTAGGGGACACTATTACTGTGATGACACTACTAGGGGGCACTATTACTGTGATGACACTACTAGGGGACACTATTACTGTGATGACACTACTAGGGGGCACTATTACTGTGATGACACTACTAGGGGACACTATTACTGTGATGACACTACTAGGGGGCACTATTACTGTGATGACACTACTAGGGGGCACTATTACTGTGATGACACTACTAGGGGGCACTATTACTGTGATGACACTACTAGGGGACACTATTACTGTGATGTCACTACAAGGGGACACTATTACTATGATACTACTAGGGGGCACTATTAATGTGATGACACTACTAGGGGACACTATTACTGTGATGTCACTACAAGGGGACACTATTACTATGATACTACTAGGGGCACTATTACTGTGATGACACTACTAGGGGGCACTATTACTGTGATGATACTACTAGGGGACACTATTACTGTGATGACACTACTAGGGGGCACTATTACTATGATGACACTACTAGGGGACACTATTACTGTGATGACACTACTAGGGGGCACTATTACTGTGATGACACTACTAGGGGGCACTATTACTGTGATGACACTACTAGGGGGCACTATTACTGTGATGACACTACTAGGGGACACTATTACTGTGATGTCACTACAAGGGGACACTATTACTATGATACTACTAGGGGGCACTATTAATGTGATGACACTACTAGGGGACACTATTACTGTGATGTCACTACAAGGGGACACTATTACTATGATACTACTAGGGGCACTATTACTGTGATGACACTACTAGGGGGCACTATTACTGTGATGATACTACTAGGGGACACTATTACTGTGATGACACTACTAGGGGGCACTATTACTATGATGACACTACTAGGGGACACTATTACTGTGATGATACCACTAGGGGACACTATTACTGTGATGACACTACTAGGGGACACTATTACTATGATACTACTAGGGGACACTATTACTGTGATGTCACTACAAGGGGACACTATTACTATGATACTACTAGGGGCACTATTACTGTGATGACACTACTAGGGGGCACTATTACTGTGATGATACTACTAGGGGACACTATTACTGTGATGACACTACTAGGGGGCACTATTACTATGATGACACTACTAGGGGACACTATTACTGTGATGACACTACTAGGGGGCACTATTACTGTGATGACACTACTAGGGGGCACTATTACTGTGATGACACTACTAGGGGGCACTATTACTGTGATGACACTACTAGGGGACACTATTACTGTGATGTCACTACAAGGGGACACTATTACTATGATACTACTAGGGGGCACTATTAATGTGATGACACTACTAGGGGACACTATTACTGTGATGTCACTACAAGGGGACACTATTACTATGATACTACTAGGGGCACTATTACTGTGATGACACTACTAGGGGGCACTATTACTGTGATGATACTACTAGGGGACACTATTACTGTGATGACACTACTAGGGGGCACTATTACTATGATGACACTACTAGGGGACACTATTACTGTGATGATACCACTAGGGGACACTATTACTGTGATGACACTACTAGGGGACACTATTACTATGATACTACTAGGGGACACTATTACTGTGATGTCACTACAAGGGGGCACTATTACTGTGATGTCACTACTAGGGGACGCTATTACTGTGATGACACTACTAGGGGGCACTATTACTGTGATGACACTACTAGGGGGCACTATTACTGTGATGTCACTACAAGGGGACACTATTACTATGATACTACTAAGGGGCACTATTACTGTGATGACACTACTAGGGGGCACTATTACTGTGATGATACTACTCGGGGACACTATTACTGTGATGACACTACTAGGGGACGCTATTACTGTGATGTCACTACTAGGGGACGCTATTACTGTGATGACACTACTAGGGGACACTATTACTGTGATGACACTACTAGGGGACACTATTACTGTGATGACACTACTAGGGGACACTATTACTGTGATGACACTACTAGGGGACGCTATTACTGTGATGTCACTACTAGGGGACTCTATTACTGTGATGACACTACTAGGGGACACTATTACTATGATACTACTAGGGGGCACTATTACTGTGATGACACTACTAGGGGGCACTATTACTGTGATGATACTACTCGGGGACACTATTACTGTGATGACACTACTAGGGGACGCTATTACTGTGATGTCACTACTAGGGGACACTATTACTGTGATACTACTAGGGGCACTATTACTGTGATGACACTACTAGGGGGCACTATTACTGTGATGATACTACTAGGGGACACTATTACTGTGATGACACTACTAGGGGGCACTATTACTATGATACTACTAGGGGGCACTATTACTGTGATGACACTACTAGGGGACACTATTACTGTGATGTCACTACAAGGGGGCACTATTACTGTGATGTCACTACTAGGGGACGCTATTACTGTGATGACACTACTAGGGGGCGCTATTACTGTGATGACACTACTAGGGGGCACTATTACTGTGATGACACTACTAGGGGGCACTATTACTGTGATGTCACTACAAGGGGACACTATTACTATGATACTACTAGGGGGCACTATTACTGTGATGACACTACTAGGGGGCACTATTACTGTGATGACACTACTAGGGGACACTATTACTGTGATGACACTACTAGGGGACACTATTACTGTGATGACACTACTAGGGGGCACTATTACTGTGATGACACTACTAGGGGACACTATTACTGTGATGACACTACTAGGGGACGCTATTACTGTGATGTCACTACTAGGGGACTCTATTACTGTGATGACACTACTAGGGGACACTATTACTGTGAAGACACTACTAGGGGGCACTATTACTGTGATGACACTACTAGGGGACACTATTACTGTGATGTCACTACAAGGGGACACTATTACTATGATACTACTAGGGGGCACTATTACTGTGATGACACTACTAGGGGGCACTATTACTGTGATGATACTACTCGGGGACACTATTACTGTGATGACACTACTAGGGGACGCTATTACTGTGATGTCACTACTAGGGGACACTATTACTGTGATACTACTAGGGGCACTATTACTGTGATGACACTACTAGGGGGCACTATTACTGTGATGATACTACTAGGGGACACTATTACTGTGATGACACTACTAGGGGGCACTATTACTATGACACTACTAGGGGGCACTATTACTGTGATGACACTACTAGGGGGCACTATTACTGTGATGACACTACTAGGGGACACTATTACTGTGATGTCACTACAAGGGGACACTATTACTATGATACTACTAGGGGGCACTATTACTGTGATGACACTACTAGGGGGCACTATTACTGTGATGATACTACTCGGGGACACTATTACTGTGATGTCACTACTAGGGGACGCTATTACTGTGATGACACTACTAGGGGACACTATTACTGTGATGACACTACTCGGGGACACTATTACTGTGATGACACTACTAGGGGACGCTATTACTGTGATGTCACTACTAGGGGACACTATTACTGTGATGTCACTACAAGGGGACACTATTACTATGATACCACTAGGGGGCACTATTACTGTGATGTCACTACTAGGGGACGCTATTACTGTGATGACACTACTCGGGGACACTATTACTGTGATGACACTACTAGGGGACGCTATTACTGTGATGTCACTACTAGGGGGCACTATTACTGTGATGACACTACTAGGGGACACTATTACTGTGATGACACTACTAGGGGACGCTATTACTGTGATGTCACTACTAGGGGGCACTATTACTGTGATGACACTACTAGGGGACACTATTACTGTGATGACACTACTAGGGGACACTATTACTGTGATGACACTACTAGGGGACACTATTACTGTGATGACACTACTAGGGGGCACTATACACCAGCCCCCCCGCACCCCCCTCCGATCATCCACCCAGTAACAGTATGGGGGTATATATATAAACTGTATAATGACTATATATATATAATTAAATCTGGAATAACTAAAGCCACTTCACTGGCCCTAAAATGTAACTTTTATTAATACGAGATAAAAGACGATATGAAAAATAGATAGCAAAATGCAAAGATGTGGCAGCTGTGTGCGGACATTGCTGCGTGGCTGTTCTCACCTTATCTGATGATGTGGCAGCTGTGTGCGGACATTGCTGCGTGGCTGTTCTCACCTTATCTGATGATGTGGCAGCTGTGTGCGGACATTGCTGCGTGGGTGTTCTCACCTTATCTGATGATGTGGCAGCTGTGTGCGGACATTGCTGCGTGGGTGTTCTCACCTTATCTGATGATGTGGCAGCTGTGTGCGGACATTGCTGCGTGGCTGTTCTCACCTTATCTGATGATGTGGCAGCTGTGTGCGGACATTGCTACCTGGGTGTTCTCAGCTTATCTGATGATGTGGCAGCTGTGTGCGGACATTGCTGCGTGGCTGTTCTCACCTTATCTGATGATGTGGCAGCTGTGTGCGGACATTGCTGCGTGGCTGTTCTCACCTTATCTGATGATGTGACAGCTGTGTGCGGACATTGCTGCGTGGCTGTTCTCACCTTATCTGATGATGTGGCAGCTGTGTGCGGACATTGCTACCTGGGTGTTCTCACCTTATCTGATGATGTGGCAGCTGTGTGCGGACATTGCTGCGTGGCTGTTCTCACCTTATCTGATGATGTGGCAGCTGTGTGCAGACATTGCTACCTGGGTGTTCTCACCTTATCTGATGATGTGGCAGCTGTGTGCGGACATTGCTACCTGGGTGTTCTCACCTTATCTGATGATGTGGCAGCTGTGTGCAGACATTGCTACCTGGGTGTTCTCACTTTATCTGATGATGTGGTAGGTGTGTGCGGACATTGCTACCTGGGTGTTCTCACCTTATCTGATGATGTGGCAGCTGTGTGCGGACATTGCTACCTGGGTGTTCTCACCTTATCTGATGATGTGGCAGCTGTGTGCGGACATTGCTGCGTGGCTGTTCTCACCTTATCTGATGATGTGACAACTGTGGGCGGACATTGCTGCGTGGGTGTTCTCACCTTATCTGATGATGTGACAGCTGTGGGCGGACATTGTTGCGTGGCTGTTCTCACCTTATCTGATGATGTGGCAGGTGTGTGCGGACATTGCTGCGTGGCTGTTCTCACCTTATCTGATGATGTGGCAGCTGTGTGCGGACATTGCTGCGTCGCTGTTCTCACCTTATCTGATGATGTGGCAGCTGTGTGCGGACATTGCAACCTGGGTGTTCTCACCTTATCTGATGATGTGGCAGCTGTGTGCAGACATTGCTGCGTGGCTGTTCTCACTTTATCTGATGATGTGGTAGGTGTGTGCGGACATTGCTGCATGGCTGTTCTCACCTTATCTGATGATGTGGCAGCTGTGTGCGGACATTGCTGCGTGGCTGTTCTCACCTTATCTGATGATGTGGCAGCTGTGTGCGGACATTGCTGCGTGGCTGTTCTCACCTTATCTGATGATGTGGCAGCTGTGTGCGGACATTGCTGCGTGGCTGTTCTCACCTTATCTGATGATGTGGCAGCTGTGTGTGGACATTGCTGCGTGGCTGTTCTCACCTTATCTGATGATGTGGCAGCTGTGTGCAGACATTGCTACCTGGGTGTTCTCACCTTATCTGATGATGTGGCAGCTGTGTGCAGACATTGCTGCGTGGCTGTTCTCACCTTATCTGATGATGTGGCAGCTGTGTGCAGACATTGCTACCTGGGTGTTCTCACCTTATCTGATGATGTGGCAGCTGTGTGCAGACATTGCTGCGTGGCTGTTCTCACTTTATCTGATGATGTGGTAGGTGTGTGCGGACATTGCTGCGTGGCTGTTCTCACCTTATCTGATGATGTGGCAGCTGTGTGCGGACATTGCTGCGTGGCTGTTCTCACCTTATCTGATGATGTGGCAGCTGTGTGCGG
This sequence comes from Dendropsophus ebraccatus, assembly GCF_027789765.1. Lineage (NCBI taxonomy): Eukaryota > Metazoa > Chordata > Amphibia > Anura > Hylidae > Dendropsophus > Dendropsophus ebraccatus. The sequence goes on from NC_091454.1 coordinate 233,036,668, forward strand.
ACATTGCTACCTGGGTGTTCTCAGCTTATCTGATGATGTGGCAGCTGTGTGCGGACATTGCTGCGTGGCTGTTCTCACCTTATCTGATGATGTGGCAGCTGTGTGCGGACATTGCTGCGTGGCTGTTCTCACCTTATCTGATGATGTGACAGCTGTGTGCGGACATTGCTGCGTGGCTGTTCTCACCTTATCTGATGATGTGGCAGCTGTGTGCGGACATTGCTACCTGGGTGTTCTCACCTTATCTGATGATGTGGCAGCTGTGTGCGGACATTGCTGCGTGGCTGTTCTCACCTTATCTGATGATGTGACAGCTGTGTGTGCGAACATTGCTGCGTGGCTGTTCTCACCTTATCTGATGATGTGGCAGCTGTGTGTGGACATTGCTACCTGGGTGTTCTCACCTTATCTGATGATGTGGCAGCTGTGTGCGGACATTGCTGCGTGGCTGTTCTCACCTTATCTGATGATGTGGCAGCTGTGTGCGGACATTGCTACCTGGGTGTTCTCACCTTATCTGATGATGTGGCAGCTGTGTGCGGACATTGCTGCGTGGCTGTTCTCACCTTATCTGATGATGTGGCAGCTGTGTGCAGACATTGCTACCTGGGTGTTCTCACCTTATCTGATGATGTGGCAGCTGTGTGCGGACATTGCTACCTGGGTGTTCTCACCTTATCTGATGATGTGGCAGCTGTGTGCGGACATTGCTACCTGGGTGTTCTCACCTTATCTGATGATGTGGCAGCTGTGTGCAGACATTGCTACCTGGGTGTTCTCACTTTATCTGATGATGTGGTAGGTGTGTGCGGACATTGCTACCTGGGTGTTCTCACCTTATCTGATGATGTGGCAGCTGTGTGCGGACATTGCTGCGTGGCTGTTCTCACCTTATCTGATGATGTGGCAGCTGTGTGCAGACATTGCTACCTGGGTGTTCTCACCTTATCTGATGATGTGGCAGCTGTGTGCGGACATTGCTACCTGGGTGTTCTCACCTTATCTGATGATGTGGCAGCTGTGTGCAGACATTGCTACCTGGGTGTTCTCACTTTATCTGATGATGTGGTAGGTGTGTGCGGACATTGCTACCTGGGTGTTCTCACCTTATCTGATGATGTGGCAGCTGTGTGCGGACATTGCTGCGTGGCTGTTCTCACCTTATCTGATGATGTGACAACTGTGGGCGGACATTGTTGCATGGGTGTTCTCACCTTATCTGATGATGTGGCAGGTGTGTGCGGACATTGCTGCGTGGCTGTTCTCACCTTATCTGATGATGTGGCAGCTGTGTGCGGACATTGCTGCGTCGCTGTTCTCACCTTATCTGATGATGTGGCAGCTGTGTGCGGACATTGCTACCTGGGTGTTCTCACCTTATCTGATGATGTGGCAGCTGTGTGCGGACATTGCTGCGTGGCTGTTCTCACCTTATCTGATGATGTGGCAGCTGTGTGCGGACATTGCTACCTGGGTGTTCTCACCTTATCTGATGATGTGGCAGCTGTGTGCGGACATTGCTGCGTGGCTGTTCTCACCTTATCTGATGATGTGGCAGCTGTGTGCGGACATTGCTGCGTGGCTGTTCTCACCTTATCTGATGATGTGGCAGCTGTGTGCGGACATTGCTGCGTGGCTGTTCTCACCTTATCTGATGATGTGGCAGCTGTGTGCGGACATTGCTGCGTCGCTGTTCTCACCTTATCTGATGATGTGGCAGCTGTGTGCGGACATTGCTACCTGGGTGTTCTCACCTTATCTGATGATGTGGCAGCTGTGTGCGGACATTGCTGCGTGGCTGTTCTCACATCTGATGATGTGGCAGCTGTGTGCGGACATTGCTACCTGGGTGTTCTCACCTTATCTGATGATGTGGCAGCTGTGTGCGGACATTGCTACCTGGGTGTTCTCACCTTATCTGATGATGTGGCAGCTGTGTGCGGACATTGCTGCGTGGCTGTTCTCACCTTTTCTGATGATGTGGCAGCTGTGTGCGGACATTGCTACCTGGGTGTTCTCACCTTATCTGATGATGTGGCAGCTGTGTGCGGACATTGCTGCGTGGCTGTTCTCACCTTATCTGATGATGTGGCAGCTGTGTGCGGACATTGCTACCTGGGTGTTCTCACCTTATCTGATGATGTGGCAGCTGTGTGCGGACATTGCTGCGTGGCTGTTCTCACCTTATCTGATGATGTGGCAGCTGTGTGCGGACATTGCTACCTGGGTGTTCTCACCTTATCTGATGATGTGGCAGCTGTGTGCGGACATTGCTGCGTGGCTGTTCTCACCTTATCTGATGATGTGGCAGCTGTGTGCGGACATTGCTGCGTCGCTGTTCTCACCTTATCTGATGATGTGGCAGCTGTGTGCGGACATTGCTGCGTGGCTGTTCTCACCTTATCTGATGATGTGGCAGCTGTGTGCGGACATTGCTACCTGGGTGTTCTCACCTTATCTGATGATGTGGCAGCTGTGTGCGGACATTGCTGCGTGGCTGTTCTCACCTTATCTGATGATGTGGCAGCTGTGTGCGGACATTGCTGCGTGGCTGTTCTCACCTTATCTGATGATGTGGCAGCTGTGTGCGGACATTGCTGCGTGGCTGTTCTCACCTTATCTGATGATGTGGCAGCTGTGTGCGGACATTGCTGCGTCGCTGTTCTCACCTTATCTGATGATGTGGCAGCTGTGTGCGGACATTGCTACCTGGGTGTTCTCACCTTATCTGATGATGTGGCAGCTGTGTGCGGACATTGCTGCGTGGCTGTTCTCACCTTATCTGATGATGTGGCAGCTGTGTGCGGACATTGCTGCGTGGCTGTTCTCACCTTATCTGATGATGTGGCAGATCTTCCATGCTATCCCAGAACATTGGGACATAGAGGTATCACTGCACTGCTAGTTGCTCCACTTGTGTATATTTAGCAGACCCTAGAAGGTGGTGCTGCGGCTCTTCTATCTGTCCACCATTTTTTGGTTTGTGGGTGGTTGATGCCATTTGTTTTATTCTTGACACCATTATATCCCTGATGATCCGGTATTTATTGCACAGGTGAAACGCCTTGGATTTAACTTTTTGTTATTGGTTGTCACTTGTTGTGTAGATTTACGTTATATATGTGTGTATGTCATTTGTCTTGCACCTAGAGGTAGAGCAGGGAATGACACGTGGTTGGGGCCACCCTGTTAAGGAGGTGGGGTACCCCAAAAGGCAGGGAGAGTACTGTACTGTTAGGAGTGGACAGAGTGCACCTTTGTACCTACCCTGAGGATACCCCCTGCATCATCCCGCCTCATAGATTATCCCACCCTCAGGGCCACAGCTCTCACATCTTTATCTGGTTATAATAATAGTTACGTTTTAGGGCCAGTGAAGCGGCTTTAGTTGTCCCAGTCTTGGTTATTTAGGTTGTTTTGTATCAGGGCACAGGCCGGCACAATCCGAGAGTGCATCAAGTAGGTTCATAGTGGAATTATATATATACTGTATAATGACTATATATATATATACACTGTATAATGACTATATATATATATACACTGTATAATGACTATATATATATATATACACACACTGTATCAGGGCACAGGCCGGCACAATCCGAGAGTGCATCAAGTAGCTTCATAGTGGAATTATATATATACTGTATAATGACTATATATATATATACACTGTATAATGACTATATATATATATATACACACACTGTATAATGACTATATATATACACACTGTATAATGATTATATATATATATACACACTGTATAATGACTATATATATATACACACTGTATAATGACTATATATATATATATACACTGTATAATGACTATATATATATATATACACACACTGTATAATGACTATATATATACACACTGTATAATGACTATATATATATACACACTGTATAATGACTATATGTATATACACACTGTATAATGACTATATATATATACACACTGTGTAATGACTATATATATATATATATATATATACACACTGTATCAGGGCACAGGCCGGCACAATCCGAGAGTGCATCAAGTAGGTTCATAGTGGAATTATATATATACTGTATAATGACTATATATATACACACTGTATAATGACTATATATATATACACTGTATAATGACTATATGTATATATACACACACTGTATAATGACTATATATATATATATACTGTATAATGACTATATATATATATACACACACTGTATAATGACTATATATATATATATACTCTGTATAATGACTATATATATATATACACACTGTATAATGACTATATATATATACACTGTATAATGACTATATATATATACACTGTATAATGACTATATGTATATACACACACTGTATAATGACTATATATATATATATATACACTGTATAATGACTATATATATATATACACACACTGTATAATGACTATATATATATACACTGTATAATGACTATATGTATATACACACACTGTATAATGACTATATATATATATATATACACTGTATAATGACTATATGTATATATACACACACTGTATAATGACTTTGTGTATATATATATATATAGTTTCTAGGCTATTTTGGCAACAGGGCGAATCCTGATAACAGCGCCCCCCCCCCCCCCCCCCCCCCTTCCTAGACCTTACTCAGTTCAGCGCAGGGAAAGGATCGGGGGCATTTATGAAGATTCGGGTCCCTAGGAGGAGGCAGTGTGTACGCACTGCGCTGTCCCTTCCGTGTGACAGGAGCCGACTGTGCTCTAACTGCTCAGCCCTGATTTTTTTAAATGAAGGTCTTCTCCTTTTGGTCCCTGATGCCTCCTGCCGTACTGTGTCTGGTCTAGAGCAGGCCTGTACTTAGAGTTCATGTTAGGCTCCTTGCATGCTGAGACATCTGTATCTGTGACAAATCCCATGTGTTTTCAGTCGAACTAAAACTCTGAGAACCCCCTACATTTATACAGCTCTCAGGGTATGCTGGGAGTTGTAGTTTCTTAGCGGACAACCCTTTAACAAATCACTGTGTACAGAGGCTCCTGGTAGCGGCAATCTGTGGGTGACAACCATCAGCCCTAAAGGTCCAGCAATACATCTGTCTACACTGTACTACAACTCCCAGCATATCCTGAGGGCTGCAGACTGTGAGTACATGCTGGGAGTTGTAGTGCCTGCAGCTGTTGTAGTTGGGTCCTAGGTGCCTTATACACTGGATGCTTTGTGACATATAAGAATACATAGATCTGTGGGGGCTCAGTGCAGGGACGTGACCCCAGAACATCACTAATAGGGGATAGGGGGAGATGTTGTTGTTCTATCCCCTATTAGTGATGTTCTGGGGTCACTTCCCTGCACTGAGCCCCCACAGATCTATGTATTCTGATCTCGCACAACGCCTCCAGGACCCAACTACAACAGCTGCAGGCACTACAACTCCCAGCATGTACTGACAGTCTGCAGCCCTCAGGATATGCTGGGAGTTGTAGTGCTGGCAGCTGTTGCTAGCTAGTTTGTTGGCAGCTAGTTTAAAAGTTTGCGCTAGTGTACTGTAGTGACCACAGGGCTGTGTCAGTACACTACCCATTAACAATACACTGACCCATTGAGACCCCAATGGTACACAGGCTCTGCACACTATAGAAGTGATTACAGTGCAGTTACTAATGACTCACAGGTGACGTCTTCTCACTCACTCTTTGCTTTCCTCTCCATCTGGCGCAGCCATCATGAAGACTTCTCCGACCACAACTCATTTGCAGAGGGGCAGCTGGGGGTGACTGGGGGAGCAACTGGGGGGACAGGGGACAGGGGAGCAGCTGGGGGTGACAGCGGGAGGGGGAGAAGCTATGGATGCAGGGAAAGGGGGAGCAGCTGGGGGGCAGGGACAAGGGGAGAAGCTAGGGGAGCAGGGGAAACAGCTAGGGACTGGGGGAGGGGGAGCAGCTAGGGTGACAAGGGGAGCAGATGGGGTGAAAGCGGGAGGGGGGAAGCTATGGGTGCAGGGAAAGGGGGAGCAGCTAGGGGGCAGGGACAAGGGGAGCGGCTAGGGGGGCAGGGGAAGCAGCTGGGGTGACTGGGGGAGGGGGAGCAGCTAGGGGGCAGGGACAAGGGGAGCGGCTGGGGTTAGAAGTGGAGCGTATGGGGTGACAGTAGGAGGGGCAGAAGCTATGGGAGCAGCTAGGGGGGCAGTGGGAGCAGCTGGGGTGACAGGGGGAGGGCGAGAAGCTGGAGTGACAGGGACAGGGTGTGTAGCTGGGGTGACAGGGACAGGGTGTGTAGCTGGGGTGACAGGGACAGGGTGCGCAGCTGGGGTGACAGGGCGAGAAGCTGGGGTGACAGGGACAGGGCGAGAAGCTGGGGTGACAGGGACAGGGTGCGCAGCTGGGGTGACAGGGACAGGGCGAGAAGCTGGGGTGACAGGGACAGGGTGCGCAGCTACGGTGAGAGGGGGAGAAGCTGGGGGGGGAGCAAGGGGAGCAGCCAGAGGGCAGGGAGAGGAGAGGGAGCGCCCGGGGGGCAGGGAGAGCAGATGGGCAGGGGGAGCAGCTAAGTTGGTAGTGGGGGCCTCTGGGAAGGCAGGGGGGAAGATGGCGCAGCTGGGGTGACAGGCAGGGGGGCAGCTAAGGTGGCAGGGGGAGAAGATGGGGGCAGCTGGGGTGACAGGCAGGGGGGGCACCTAAGGTGGCAGGGGGAGAAGATGGGGGCAGCTGGGGTGACAGGCAGGGGGGGCAGCTAAGTTGGTAGTGGGGGCCTCTGGGAAGGCAGGGGGGAAGATGGGGGCAGCTGGGGTGACAGGCAGGGGGGCAGCTAAGGTGACAGGGGGAGAAGATGGGGGCAGCTGGGGTGACATGCAGGGGGGGCAGCTAAGGTGGCAGGGGGAGAAGATGGGGGCAGCTGGGGTGACAGGCAGGGGGGGGCAGCTAAGTTGGCAGGGAAGGAAGATGGGGGCAGCTGGGGTGACAGGCAGGGGGGCAGCTAAGGTGGCAGGGGGAGAAGATGGGGGCAGCTGGGGTGACAGGCAGGGGGGGCAGCTAAGGTGGCAGGGGGAGAAGATGGGGGCAGCTGGGGTGACAGGTGGGGGGGCAGCTAAGGTGGCAGGGGGAGAAGATGGGGGCAGCTGGGGTGACAGGTGGGGGGGCAGCTAAGGTGGCAGGGGGAGAAGATGGGGGCAGCTGGGGTGACATGCAGGGGGGGCAGCTAAGGTGGCAGGGGGAGAAGATGGGGGCAGCTGGGGTGACAGGTGGGGGGGCAGCTAAGGTGACAGGGGGAGAAGATGGGGGCAGCTGGGGTGACATGCAGGGGGGGCAGCTAAGGTGGCAGGGGGAGAAGATGGGGGCAGCTGGGGTGACATGCAGGGGGGGCAGCTAAGGTGGCAGGGGGAGAAGATGGGGGCAGCTGGGGTGACATGCAGGGGGGGCAGCTAAGGTGGCAGGGGGAGTATAGGGAGCAGGAGGGGCAGTCTGCGGGCAGGGGGAGGGGGCAGGCTGAGCAACAGGGGGGCAGGAGGAGCAGTGGGGGGGGCAGGGGGAGCAGCCCGGGGCGCCTTTCTGATGCTGTTACAAGGCGGGGGTGAGCTGCTTCCGGCACAGACAGCCTGTCAGACAACCTGGAAGCTCACAGCCCCGCGGTCCCGGAACAAATGACGTCATCGAGCAGGAGAGAGGTTCGGGGCTGCAGCTGTGAGCTTCCGGCTTGTCTGACAGAGGCTGTCTGTGCCGGAAGCTCACCTCGGCGGACACATCGCACCCCAGCACCAGCACCCCCCGCCCCCCTCCCCTCCCGGGGGGCGCACGATGGCGGCGGACATTGCGGTGCAGGAGGCCCTGCTGATTTAGTGAGTGCGGGGGGCCGGGCGCTGTCAGAGGCCGCCAGGCACCCCCTAGAAAACGGCCCTGCACTGTATAATGACTATATATACACACACTGTATAATGACTATGTGTGTGTATATATATATATATATATATATATATATATATACACTGTATAATCTCTCTCTCTATATATATATATATATACACTGTATAATCTCTAATCTCGTATAATGACTATATATATATATATATATATATATATATATATATATATACACACAGTGGTGCCTTGAATTACGAGCATAATTCGTTCCAGGACGGCGCTTGTAATCCAAATCCACTCTTAAACCAAAGCAAATTTTCCCATAAGAAATCATAGAGATGCAGACAATTGGGTCCACAACCCCAAAAATAATCATTTCTTATTCTGAATAACATGTTAAACAAACATTCAGAAACATAGTGACTGTCCAGTAGTGGAGAGGATGGGAAACACAAGGACGGACAGAGACTGCAGGGAGTATGCAGGAATGAGCAGGACAGATGTGGGCGCATACATGCAGCGCTCTCTGTCCGGGGTGAGAGGGGTTACATGGAGAGATTACCTCCACAGTCCTGTCCCCTGATGGAAGCCCCAGCCCGAAGTGGATCTGCTATGATTTGGAAGGTGAGGGAGACTTCCTGGGTCAGAGTACAGGGCTGTAGACCCCGCTATGCAGACCATGCTGCTCCTCAACTTGCGCTCCCACCCAGTACAGGGAGCTCTTAAACCAAAGCAATGCTCTTAAACCAAGTCACAATTTTGAAAAACTGTGAGCTCTTAAACCAAAACGCTCTTAAACCAAGTTACTCTTAAACCAAGCCGTTCTATTCCTCCTGTATTTACCACCTTTCCTCTGTGATCTGCAGCTCTGAGAAGTATCAGCCTCCATGTGCCTCAGCACCCGGGACCATTGTTGGCCACGGATGCAGAACACGACTATCTGGTGCAGTTCAGGGCCCATCAGAAGCCTCTGCGGATGGAACGCACACGAGTTGCGGAGCTGCATTACATTGCTGCGGAGCTGGACGGCCTGGGAGCTCGCTCGGGAATGGTCATTGTCTTGTCCTGCTGGGCGCACTTCTCCACCTATCCCATAGACGTGTACGTCCACAGGCTGTGGCACATCCGTAGAGCTGTAGCTCATCTTTTGGAGCGCAGCCCTGGCACCAAGATTTTCATTAAATCGGCTAACACTGGACATGACTTTGCCTTGGTCAGTGACTGGTTGTCCTACCAGCTGGACACTGTGATGAGAAGCATGTTTTCCAAGCTGCCGGTGACCATACTGGATGTCTGGGAGATGACCTCCTGCCACCACAACCCAGAATCTCTTCATCCTGACTGGAGCGTTGTCAGAAATGAGGTGGACCTGATGTTGTCCTTTATTTGTCCCTAGAATTGCCAGTCCTTATTATAGGACTACTAGAAAATGTACCCAGTGCTGCCCGGGTATATAGTGTCAGTGTGGTCATTTGTTCCAAGGTCGCCCAGGAGGCCAATCTATACCCTTGTTTTTTGTTTAAGAGGAAATCGCAAGGAGCCCTATATACCCCTTTATACACTATATACCTGACAATTCTGCACTGTTTACGTAACTTGTAGCTTATGCACATTAGAAATAAACTAAAAACTTTAAACATCCTAAATACCTAATAGCCAAACTGAAATGTCATGTGATCAGACTGTATACAGAGCCTGGTTATATACAACATTGGCAGTGTTATATACAGCCTGCTTATGTACAACATTGGCAGTGTTATATACAGCCTGGTTATATACAACATTGGCAGTGTTATATACAGCCTGGTTATATACAGCATTGGCAGTGTTATATACAGCCTGGTTATATACAGCATTGGCAGTGTTATATACAGCCTGGTTATATACAGCATTGGCAGTGTTATATACAGAGCCTGGTTATATACAGCATTGGCAGTGTTATATACAGAGTCTGGTTGTATACAGCATTGGCAGTGTTATATACAGCCTGGTTATATACAGCATTGGCAGTGTTATATACAGCCTGGTTATATACAGCATTGGCAGTGTTATATACAGCCTGGTTATATACAGCATTGGCAGTGTTATATACAGCCTGGTTATATACAACATTGTCAGTGTTATATACAGCCTGGTTATATACAGCATTGGCAGTGTTATATACAGCCTGGTTATATACAGCATTGGCAGTGTTATATACAGCCTGGTTATATACAGCACTGGCAGTGTTATATACAGCCTGGTTATATACAGCATTGGCAGTGTTATATACAGCCTGGTTATATACAGCATTGGCAGTGTTATATACAGCCTGGTTATATACAGCACTGGCAGTGTTATATACAGCCTGGTTATATACAGCATTGGCAGTGTTATATACAGCCTGGTTATATACAGCATTGGCAGTGTTATATACAGAGTCTGGTTATATACAGCATTGGCAGTGTTATATACAGCCTGGTTATATACAGCACTGGCAGTGTTATATACAGCCTGGTTATATACAACATTGGCAGTGTTATATACAGCCTGGTTATATACAGCACTGGCAGTGTTATATACAGCCTGGTTATATACAACATTGGCAGTGTTATATACAGCCTGGTTATATACAGCATTGGCAGTGTTATATACAGAGTCTGGTTATATACAGCATTGGCAGTGTTATATACAGCCTGGTTATATACAGCACTGGCAGTGTTATATACAGCCTGGTTATATACAGCACTGGCAGTGTTATATACAGCCTGGTTATATACAACATTGGCAGTGTTATGTACAGCCTGGTTATATACAACATTAACAAAAATGCAAAATACACCGCATCAACCAAGAATTATGTGCTATGAGATCATACACGTGCAAACCTGTTCTGGCCGTGTTCCAATGGTATCCTGGGAGGTGCACTCTACACCTAGGAGCTTGCTAGGTCAGCATCAGCAATCCAAACGAAAAAGTCCATGTGAGGCACTCCGTCCCATAAAATCATATACCTTTATTTACTGCACACAAGTATAAAATCCACATGAATTGTGTATAAAGCAACGCGTTTCGACGCAGCCATCTTTATCACAGCATAAACACTCATATATATAGAGACAAGAAATAAACAATGGGAGCTAGTGCTTACCCCCCACCTCCGTCGGCGTCCAGGTGAATACTATGCGCATGCGTCAGAATCAGACAAAGCTACCGGCACCTGAAATCATGACACCGCTGGGGAGAGTGGGAGAAGCCGTCCAGATCCCTGTGGATACAATGTGAACATGGGCTAACAACGAAGACCACAATCATAGTCAGTAGATATACAACAAGTCAGTTCTATAATTCAATCCTTTTGGGAATCGGCTGTCCAGATTCAATATCCAGTCTGCTTCACCATTATTCTGAGACCACCTGCCCCCTCTATGATTTCTCTACACTTTTTCTATGGCAGAAAAGGAAAAATCTTGCCGGTCCCCATCATGTGTGATAATAAAATGCTTGGCTTTCTCCTTTCCTGTTAGTATGGTATATATGCTCTGCTATCCTAGTCTTCCATTTTCTAGCCGTCCACCCCACATACAATTTATTACAGCAGGAGCAGACCATATACAACATGATCACTGTTACAGGTCAGGAAACACGAGATGTCAAAGCTTCTTCTGTTATCTGAGGTGTAAACCTTAGGGGGGTTTAGCATATTTACAGACATTACACGAGCCCCCCCCCCCCCCCCACACACTGGAAAATCCCTTCTGGGATAGGCACGTGGGGACTGTGGGAGAGATGACATTAGCGATGGTCTTACCTCTTCTGGCTCCTACACCACATCCGTCTTCTAATAGTTTATTCAATTTCTCATCTTGTGTCTAACTGTAATACAAGATTGGCCAGTAGGTGGCAGTATAACAGTTAAATTGAATTACAGTACGGTTTCAGACAGGAAGGGGCTTCTCGGCAATTAAGATCATCATGATATTCATAAGGATTTTCTCTCCCCCTCAATCAGTAGTGATCCATAACTTCATACCAGTAGCGAAATTTGGTGGGGGGCAAGGGGGGCGGTCGCCCCCGGGCCCACTCAGACAGGGGCCCACTGAGGTCTTAGCCAGTTAATGCTGTCTGCAAAAGCTATTGCCTTTGCAGACAGCATTAACACGTCAGTAGTGGCCGGAACTGTATGCGTTCGCACTCCTAATGAGCGCATACAGTTCCGACTGGGCCAGGAAGTGATTGACACAGCATCAGGAGCCATTGGCTCCTGGCTGTGTCAATCATTCTTGTGGCCGGAGGCAGCGTTATGCCTCCAGCCACAAGAGGCTGCGCTCCGCATCCGCACACGCCCCCCGAACCGCCGAGCCCACCCCCTCCTTTATGCCTCTCTTGCGACCGCAAGCACGGTCTTGCTTGCGGCCGCAAGAGGCAATCTTGCCCCTGTCTGATGCGCCGCTCCCTGGCGGATTCCCAGGGAGCGCACGTATCAGGAACCTTAGTGCGCGTCGCTGGGACTTCCTGTACCGGAAGTCCCGGCCTGGGCGCACACTCAGCTTCCGGATGTGTGCGCTGCCCGGGAATCCCCCAGGGAGGGACGCATCAGCTGGGGGCAGAAGAGAGGACAGCAGCGACGGGGGAGCGCTTGTTAGGTGAGTTGTGTGTTTGTTTTTTTTAATCTGCTGTGCAGGGGGCAAACTATAAGGGGGGATACAGGGGGGGAGCCATCTACAAGGGGGGAATACAGGGGAGGGAAGCCATCTATAAGGGGGGATACAGGGGGGGAGCCATCTATAAGGGAGGGATACAGGGGAGGGGAGCCATCTATAAGGGGGGATACAGGGGGGGAGCCATCTATAAGGGAGGGATACAGGGGAGGGGAGCCATCTATAAGGGGGGATACAGGGGGGGAGCCATCTATAAGGGAGGGATACAGGGGAGGGGAGCCATCTATAAGGGGGGAATACAGGGGAGGAGCCATCTATAAGGGAGGGATACAGGGGAGGGGAGCCATCTATAAGGGGGGAATACAGGGGAGGGAAGCCATCTATAAGGGGGGATACAGGGGAGGGAAGCCATCTATAAGGGGGGATACAGGGGGGGAGCCATCTATAAGGGGGGAATACAGGGGAGGGAAGCCATCTATAAGGGGGGATACAGGGGGGGAGCCATCTATAAGGGGGGAATACAGGAGGAGCCATCTATAAGGGGGGATACAGGGGGGGAGCCATCTATAAGGGAGGGATACAGGGGAGGGGAGCCATCTATAAGGGGGGATACAGGGGGGGAGCCATCTATAAGGGGGAATACAGCGGAGGGAAGCCATCTATAAGGGGGGGATACAGGGGGGGGGGGCCATCTATAAGGGGGGAATACAGGAGGAGCCATCTATAAGGGGGGAATACAGGAGGAGCCATTTATAAGGGGGGGGATACAGGGGGGGGGGAGCCATCTATAAGGGGGGAATACAGGAGGAGCCATCTATAAGGGGGGAATACAGGAGGAGCCATCTATAAGGGGGGATACAGGGGAGGGGAGCCATCTATAAGGGGGGGATACAGGGGAGGGGAGCCATCTATAAGGGGGGGATACAGGGGAGGGGAGCCATCTATAAGGGGGGGGGGATACAGGGGTAGCCATCTATAAGGGGGTAATACAGGGGGGGCATCTATAAGGGGGCAATACAGGGGGGAGCCATCTATAAGAGTCAGCCTACCCACTAAACAAGGGTGTAAAGGGGCCAATACAGATGTGCAGTGTGTAGAGAGATGGAGATGGTGTCAGAGTGTGGAGCCTAATATGTCTGTCTGGCAGATTCTGTGGATTCGTGGCTCGGAGAAGTTCTCATAACGGCCCAGGGCAGATGGAGAAGAAGATGAAAAGGGAAGAACTCCGATCAGAGAAGACGTCCCCTGTGAGTCACTAAATATATCTGCACTGTAATGTATATGGTGTGTAGAGCCTGTGTAGAGCTGGGGCTACTGCTAAATGACTTGAAGAGGTGATATTGCTCTGTGTACAGTGGATTATTCAGTTGCAGCAGTGGTGTTAGTCAGTATGTGCTGGTATTAGTCGGTATGTGCTGGTATTAGTCAGTATGTGCTGGTATTAGTCGGTATGTGGTGGTATTAGTCGGTATGTGCTGGTATTAGTCGGTATGTGCTGGTATTAGTCGGTATGTGCTGGTATTAGTCGGTATGTGCTGGTATTAGTCGGTATGTGGTGGTATTAGTCGGTATGTGCTGGTATTAGTCGGTATGTGGTGGTATTAGTCGGTATGTGCTGGTATTAGTCGGTATGTGGTGGTATTAGTCGGTATGTGCTGGTATTAGTCGGTATGTGCTGGTATTAGTCGGTATGTGCTGGTATTAGTCGGTATGTGCTGGTATTAGTCGGTATGTGCTGGTATTAGTCGGTATGTGGTGGTATTAGTCGGTATGTGCTGGTATTAGTCGGTATGTGGTGGTATTAGTCGGTATGTGCTGGTATTAGTCGGTATGTGCTGGTATTAGTCGGTATGTGCTGGTATTAGTCGGTATGTGCTGGTATTAGTCGGTATGTGCTGGTATTAGTCGGTATGTGGTGGTGTTAGTCAGTATGTGGTGGTGTAAGTAGTGGTGTTATTTGTTACTTGTAATCTGGTACTGTGTTTTATTGGATTTAGTATAGAGGATTTAGTCAGTAACAATATGGTGGTGATGGTAGTGGTTGTGGCGATATTTCCCCCTTGTATACTGGTATTATTGGTAATACCATATATATATACCAGTAGCATGCACTTGGTCGAGGAAGGGGGGCTCCAGGTTGACAGTCTGCAGCCCTCAGGGTATGCTGGGAGTTGTAGTACAGTAGTACAATCCTCCGATACCTGCCGCTGTAGACAGATGTATTGCTGGAACTTCAGGGCTGATGGTTGTCACCCACAGGTCGCAGCCACCAGGAGAATCAAACTGAGGACAAGAGTGGTGCTGTCTGTGGAAGAAGGCAGCTATATTTTTCTAATGTTAAGCCCTTTTACTTTTTTTGTGGCTCTATATTCCAGATGTAGAAGCCTCTTACACGGCTCTGTATCCTTATTCACTATAAGAAATGTAGAAGAATATTCCCTTTATTATTCAAAAAAATCCTTGTCACCTGCTGGGGTTCCCTATGGGTAACGTTGGTTGGGGGCCCACTCAGCCTCACTCGCCCCCCCTAGGCTGAACCCCTAGCTACGCCCCTGCTTCATACTGTATATGTGACTGAGAGCCCCCCATGGACAGAGCCTTGGACACTGGATGTGGTAGGGCCGCAGGGCAGGATACTTGCAGTGTATTGATTTCTAGTCACAGGTGCATTCCATTTTTCTCGGGACACCCCATATCCTGATGTTATATACTTGAGCACAATAAATCACCTTCTTGTTTTGTACAATATCTTTGAATAACTGACAGCTGAATAATCGTGTATTTCGTTCTTGCATGGGAGGCTTAAATAAAACATACAAGCAGCAGAAGGAAAATATGTATTAGCTTTATGCAAAACCCATGCAAATAAGAGGGGGAAAAGCGTCTTTCCCCCATTCTCCCATCTCTAATGAATGTATTTAGCATAAAGCTATTGTATTGTTCTAATTTTTGTTCAGTACATCCTTTCTATGTATAAACAAAATATACAAAAAATTTGAAGTAAAAAAATGGAAAGGAAAATGACCAGCTCTGAGGATGTATAGTCAGAAGCCGACAATAGTGATTTTATACACAATGATACTGTAAATTATGTAATAGTAATATACAGTTGTTTTTTTTTTAAATTTAAAGTTTTTATTTTCAAAGACAAGAAAAGAAAGTATACAATACAAATGGGAACTCGGGACGGCAAGTCCCTCTGGGGGGAAGGGGTAAATACAAGGAATGATGTAAATGGACAGAATGCAATCGTAATCGTGAACTGTAACAAAGAACAGTAGGAATGTCAACATCCGTAACATGACCAGAAAAAACAGGATCAGTATTCCGGTCGATCTCAGCATAAGTCATTACAAAAACAATGTACTATCATATGCAAGCTGTACTGCAGAGATAGGAGAGACAGAAGCAAGAAGACGACAAACAAAACACACTGGACAGGAGAGGACAAGACAACAAGAGGATCATAAAAGAGAGGCTGTCCCTGGCGGCAAAAGAGGGGGGGGCACCCTTCGGGCAACTAGGGACAGAAGGACGGTTTCAGGCCGTGGCGGTTCTATAAGAATCAGAATCCAGGAATAGGAGCCATTGGCCCCAAGTGGCCGTGTACCTCTTCACTGCTTCCGGGGTAACAGCAATGAGGTCCTCTATGTGATGTGTCTGGGCTATTTCCGCAAACCATTCGTCAATAGTCGGAGGGTCGACGGATTTCCATTTCCGAGGGAGGACTGACTTGGCAGCTTGGAGCAGATGGCGTGCCAGAGATTTTTTGAAGGGCGACTGGGCTGTGGGGAACATGAAAAGCAGCGTCGCTTCAGGGGTATTAGGGATAGTGATGCCGGTAATTTCCTTAATGAGGCGCAAGACCGTGGGCCAAAATGACCGCAATTTGGGGCATCCCCACCAAATGTGTGTCATGGTGCCTCCCACGCCCCCACAACGCCAACAAATGTCAGGGACCAAGGGGTACCAGCGATGAAGGGCAGCTGGAACCCGGTACCAACGGGACAAAATCTTATAACTGGTCTCCTGTGTCTTACATGCCATAGTAGCTTTGTGAGATAGATAAAAAGCCTTTGACCATTGTTGAGGTGTAAAAGTTTTTCCCAACTCTGTCTCCCATGCCGAGCAGAAGGAGGGCAGATGGTCCAGTCTAGAGGAGAGCAACAGTTGATAAGAGAGAGAGATGGCATGTGGGGGACAGGAAGGCGCCACACACAACTTTTCAAAGTCCGACAACGTATTATGGAGAGCGTGAGTACGTGAGGTGGTCGTGTAGAAATGCTGCAGTTGAATATACTCAAACAGGTGTCTGGACAAGGGGGGTGCGGAGGGGAGAATGTCGGATAAGGGTAACAGTGCTCCCCGTTTGACCACGTGATAGAAGCGGAGAGGGGTGTCCCTGGGCGTGCCTAAGAAGGTCCGGGATATACCTGGTTGAAAGTCAGGGTTATCTGTGACGGGGGTCATAGGACCGCGACTATCCAACAGAGCACAAGGAGACCCGGTGGCCGGTAAAGATGCAAGAGTATGGCGAGTTGTGTAGGACAGAGGTGTGCGGCCTGCCAATGTAGGGGACCATGTCCATGGGAGCGTGGACAAAGGCCGAGGGCACTGGGCCTGTGCCAACTGTACCCACAGCTTGGAAGTAGAATGATGAAACATATCCAAGATCCTCACGTGGACACAAGATAGATAAAAAAGGCGGCAATCTGGCAGACCAACCCCCCCACCCCCCCCCCCCCCACCCCCCGCATCCTTAGGACAAGAAAGAACCTCGCGTCTGATTCTGGGACGGCCAGGGGACCAGACGAAGGAAGAAAAGCAATGCTGCACTTGTTTCCAAAAGGACTGGGATGGTCTGCAAGAGATAGAGCAGTCGAGGGAGAAGGGTCATTTTCAGGATATTAATTCTCCCGAACCAAGAGAAATCTTTCTTGGTCCAGGCTGTCAGGTCCGTTCAGAAACGGCCTAACAGAGGCAGGAAATTAGCATCAAAGAGTTGGGACCATGTGGGGGGGATGCGTATGCCCAGGTATGATATGACTGCGGGGGGCCATGCAAATGGAAAATTTTCCTGAAGAGAGCGCACCGTGGTGCTGTCCAAGGAGACATTGAGGGCTTCAGATTTAGCAAGGTTAATTTTAAAATTTGACCATACACCAAACCGGTCTAGTCGAGACATAAGGGAAGGGAGGGACAAACGTGGGTTTGTGATATAGAGCAAGAGGTCGTCCGCGAAAGCGGAGCATTTATACTCGTGGGATCCAATGGTGATCCCCCGTATGTCTGGGTCAGAGCGGATGGTGGACATTAGATTTTCCATGATCAGGACATAAAGGAGGGGGGACAGGGGGCACCCCTGTCTCGTTCCATTGGAAATAGAAAAGGGTGCCGACAACGTGCCATTGATTTTCAACTGAGCGGAGGGAGTGTTATAAAGGGCTAGAATTTTCGAGAGGAAGGACGGGCCTATGCCCACACGTTGTAGGGTTTGTACCAGGGAGGACCACGAGACTCTATCAAAAGCCTTCTCGGCGTCTAAAGAGAGAACCATCAGGGGTACATTGTTAGATTGAGCGTAATGAATTATGTCTAATGTCTTGAGAGTATTATCGCGGGCTTCCCTCCCTGGTACAAAACCCACTTGGTCCGCATGGATGAGAGCCGGCAGGTGTGGGTTCAGCCTGTTGGCAATTAGTTTGGCATAAAGTTTCAGGTCCACATTGAGGAGGGAGATGGGCCTGTAGCTCCCGCAGGTCTGCGGGTCCTTCCGCGGTTTAGGAATAAGGGCGACATGGGCCATAGTAGTGTGTTGCGGAAAGGGGACGGTGTCGGATATGGAGTTGAAGGCCGAGAGCATGGTGGGGCCTAGGGATTCCTGAAGCACTTTGTAGAATTGGGCTGTCAGGCCGTCTGGGCCCGGGCTCTTCCCCCCCGGGAGTTGTGCAATAGCACAATTGAGTTCGTGCAACGCGAACGGCTCCTCCAGGGTTACTGCCGTATCGCTGGAGATCTGGGTAGCAATCGGAGGGGGAGAGAAGGGCTCAGGCACTGAGGCCGAGGGTTTAGGAAGATTATAAAGGGTAGTGTAGTAGGAATGGAATGTGGATGCTATTTCCGGGGTGATATGGGTAGTTACATTCGCAGTGGTCCGAATACAGGGGATATGCGATTGCGCCAGTTTGTCCCTTAAAGCCCTCGCCAACATGCGTCCACACTTATTGCCATTTTCATAAAATTTACTACGACAGGACTGCAATAGACGGCCCCACGATGCCTCTAAGAGGCGTTTAACCTCCGAGCGTGCAGCTTGTAAGTCCCTCAGAATCGGGAGAGACAGAGCATGTTTGTGGGCGAGCTCAAGGGAGGAAACCTTAGCAAGCGCTTTTGTCAGGGAAGCCGCCTTCTCCCTCTTAAGTCTGGAACCGTGTTTAATGAGGACTCCTCGGAGGACACACTTGAGAGCTTCCCATTGAATAATAGGGGAAGTAGTATCCACAGCATGATCGGAACAAAAGTGCGTGACCGATTGTTTAAGGTCAGCAACACAAACGGTGTCCAAGAGGAGGGACTCATTCAAACGCCAGGTCCAGTGAGGCTTGGACAGGAAAGGGAGTGTGAGGGAGCAGAAGACAGGGGCATGGTCTGACCATAAAATGTTGCCAATAGAGGTGTAGGAGAGCCATGGCAGGGCACTATGCTGTATGAGAATGTGGTCAATGCGACTATAAGTCCCATGGGGGTTGGAATAGAAACTATAGTCCCGATCAGCTGAGTGCGACAGCCGGCAGGCATCATAAAGTTGCAGCGACAGAAAGGCTCGCTTGACCCTCTTTATGGCGGCGTAGGAGATAGACGATCGACCCGAGGAGTTATCCATAGACGGGTCCAAAGTTAAGTTAAGGTCACCGCACAGGATTACAGTCCCCTTGACCACAGGTAGTGACAGCTCAATCAGAAAGCATAGGCATTGATAATAGTGAAAACGTGACCACTAACATAAGGAGAGGATAAGGTACCTAGCCGCCGGGTCTGTAATGCAGTGAAGGATCTGGCAGATCAAATTCTTATGTATGGCAATAGCCACTCCCTTGGTTCTAGCCTCGGGGTTGTTAGAGAAAAACCACTGAGTGTAATGTCTATGACGGATAGCGGGGGCGTGGTTGACCTTGAAATGTGTTTCCTGTAGACAGAGGACATATACCTTTCTACGGTGGAAGTGATGTAGGATCTGTGATCGCTTCCCGGGTGTGTTCAGTCCCTGCCCATTAAAAGAGGCAACATGAAGGTTCGCCATGGGGTGCGGGCAAGGGGCGTTACGGAGAGGGCCGTGGAGACCCTAAAGAAGGGCCGTCAGGGACAACCGACTCTGGAAAAAAGGAAAAACAATTAGTGAAGGACAAACAGGGGGGTGGGGTAGGAAGGTGGGAGAACACAACACGAGTACAAATATACAAGCAGTAAGGAATAAAACTGCAGCGTATTCTCAACAATAGCACAGCTAAAGGGCTACCAGACCAGAGAAAACTCGGGTCCGGTGTCCCACCTATGGGGGGAGAGAGGCAGACAAGTACCGTATGTGCCGTGCAGAGGGCTCCTCACAGACCTTGAGGAAAGTATGTTAAGGCAAACAAGCAAAACTATGACTAACGGTTAAACATGGATAGAACTATGAGGGTTGTACCAGATATAGAACAGAACCTGCCCAGGGGAGGCAGAACAGAAAAAGGATGCAATATAGACAGATGTAGGGGGCAATATGAACAAGGTGTCAAACAGCAACAATCACTAAGTTAGAAAAGAGAGCATCGAAGGTCCCTCCACGGGAAGCATCTGCGGTGTTCCATTTCAGATGGCTCCATCTCATTTGCGCGATGACTCTGAGGGCCGAGGCGCAGGGGGCGAGGATCTACGGGGTCCGTGGCGATGTGGCGATCTCGGAGGGAGTCCTTGAGTGATAGATGCTGGGTCTCTAGGTGAGAGAGGTCTCTTGGCACCCCGGGTCGAAGAGAGGAGGGAGGGCCATTCCGGGAGAGTGAGGCCAGTGATGTCAAGGTCCCTGAGGAAATCCGGAACATCAGCGGGGGCCCGTAGAGTGAGGGTGCGGCCATTCCGGCGGACAGTCAGCGCAAAAGGATAGCCCCAGCGAAAGGGTATATTGCGGTCTCTGAGAATGTCCAACAGGGGGCGCAGGGCCGCTCTCTGAGCCAGCGTGTGTCGGGAAAGGTCAGGCAGAATGAGGAGGTGAGCCCCCCTATACACCACAGCACGTCGTTTGCGGGCCCTCAGGAGAATTTCTTCCTTAGTGGAGTAAAAATGAACCCGACAGATAACATCCCTGGGGTTCTGGTCATCTCGACTGGGTGGGCGTAGCGCCCTATGCGCCCTATCTAGTTCAATGTGTGTGTTAGGCGGCTGCTCCAGGAGATCGTTAAAAATACCGGAGAGAACAGCAAACAGGTCCGATGAAGCAATCGACTCAGGAAGCCCCCGGATCCGCAAGTTGTTCCTCCGATTGCGGTTTTCTATATCGTCCATGTGTTGCTGGAGGACAAACAGTTGGTCAGTATGCAAGTTCACAGTGGACTGTAAGGCAGACAGAGAGGTGGATGTGGTCTCCTGAGCGACCTCCAGGTTATCCACTCTGGTGGAGACCGCTGTTAATTCAGTACGAAACTGCGCAAACTCTTGCTTGCACTCGTCCACCAGTTGTTTAGCTAGAATTGAGATGTCACTCCTAGTGGGTAAGGATTGAGTAAGGATCTTGAGATCCGCCAGAGATGCAGGTCTACTATCATCAAGGCTAGAAGTGCAGGAGGAGGACAAATGCAATGGTAGCTCCTGGGTACAGAGAGGAGGGTGCTGTGTAGCTTGTCTGAATATCGGTGGGGTGCCAACCAGGGAAGGAGGAATTGAGGGGTGAATGTCCAGCAACAGTCCCTTGGGTGGAGAGGAGCCTGCAGGGGCATGTACTAAGGCCACTGTGTGACCAAGTGCGGCCTGATTACGTGCAGGGGAGCCCCCCCACGAGGATCCTGAGGACCATGCAGGGGATAGGCCACCCTGTGTGCCCACCGGAGCTAGGGCAAGTGGGGGTGCGGGGGCTCCCTGGCTGAGGGGGGAAGAAGTGGGGGGGGAGAACCATGCCAGGTCCTGGGCAGATTGCACCCATACGGGCGCCGCGGGGTTCAGTGCTGCAGCAGGGGGTGCAGTGACGGCCGCTTCTGGGGCAGTGAGGGGGGCGCCATCTTGGATTTGGGCCTCAACCTGCCGGGGGCTGTTATGAGGAGAGGGGCAGGAGGAGAGGGGCGCCAGACAGTGGGCACAGTCTAGAGGTACCTGATGGGGCCCCGGGTGCAGCTCTCCCATGGCTGATGGCGGTGTAGGTAGCTCCTGTGTCACGTCTCCCGCGCCGTGCGTCCGGGCAAGATGGCTGCCGGAGCCTGGAGGGGATGGTGAGGGGGAAGGGCGGGAGGCCTGTGCCGGATCCCTGTGGCAATGTTGTGGCTGGGAGGAGGCTGCCGGATCCTTCGGAGCGCGGGCAGCAGTGGATGGGGTGGCTGACCATAAGCGGGCCGCTGAGGGGGTGACGGGCACAGGGTCCTCATGGCGGCGGCCATCTTCCTTCCCCTGCAGCTCCGTCATCTGGTGTGAGGATGATGCCTCTGGCCGGAGGAAATAATGGCCAATTTCCCCCTGGGGTGAGCAGGCACGGGTGGAGGAGCCTCCCCTGAGCTTTCTGGAGGTTTTCCCCATGATTGAGGTGCAGGATGGTGAATGGGCCTGGAGGAGCTCTGCAGAACACGTCCTCACAGCAGCGTGGCTAGACCCCCCCCCAGTAATATACAGTATTTTATGCTGCTACAAAGCTTATTATCCTGAGCTTTAAAACTGTAGGTTTGTCATTAAACAGTTTACAGTGTGATACTGACTGACAACCTTATTGTCGGCATTTGGATGCTGCTGTGGTGTCAGAGGCTTCTGAGTGGGCAGTAACACCTTGATACATCCCTATCATCTGCAATAGTATTTATGCTTCTGTTGTAATACGTTTTCCATAAACAAAGAAATGGTTATTATTGTAGTTAAAAGTAATGTCTCATTTTGTCCCCTCAGAAGCCTCTGACAGCAGGGATAGGAGCAGCATTCAAATGTCGGCAATATGGATGTAAATTAGCATTATACTGTGACCTGTCCCCTCTCCCCCTCCCCCATGTAACCCCTTCCCCAGCACTTAGAAGCCCCCTCCCCATGTGCAGACCTCCCCTCCCCCATGTAACCCCTTCCCCAGCACTTAGAAGCCCCCTCCCCATGTGCAGACCTCCCCTCCCCCATGTAACCCCTTCCCCAGCACTTAGAAGCCCCCTCCCCATGTGCAGACCTCCCCTCCCCCATGTAACCCCTTCCCCAGCACTTAGAAGCCCCCTCCCCATGTGCAGACCTCCCCTCCCCCATGTAACCCCTTCCCCAGCACTTAGAAGCCCCCTCCCCATGTGCAGACCTCCCCTCCACCATGTAACCCCTTCCCCAGCACTTAGAAGCCCCCTCCCCATGTGCAGACCTCCCCTCCCCCCTGTACAGTATAAAGTCACTGCCCAGAATTCCCTAAGGAGAAGGCAGTGACATCTACACACATGAACATAGGAATACACGTCCTACAAGTTTGTTCAGTGCCAGGCAGAATGTAATGGAAAGGCTCAGGGAATACTTTTGGAGGAAAATTAAGGTGTTTTTTTCTTTTTGTAAAAAGATGTACCCATACTCAGGGGATAATTGCAATTTGCAACCACTGAAATGCTCCCCTGAATATGGGTACATCTGTTACAAAAAAACACCTTAATTTATTAGCCAAAAGTATTCCCTGAGCCCTTCCATTACATTGTCTGACACTGAACAAAAAAACTCTGCAAACATTTCCTACTCACTGCTCTCCCCTCCTCTGCGGTCCTACTGCCTCCTCTGCCGTTCTCTGTGCCATCCATTCAGTTCTGTAACTCTTAATTGCTTCATTCATACATTTACAAACATATTACACATCAATTTACTGTGTTATTGATCATTATGTTAATTGTTAATGATGATTGACAGTCAGGCTGCAAACACAGTAATAAAGAAGTTGTCCTCGCAGGGAATTGAACTCAGGACCCTCAGTATGGGAGGCAGCAGAGTTACCTCTACTCCATCTGCCCCACTCTGTTACTTTGGGCTTCTTTCTGGAATAGTAAAGCTTCTCTGCCATAGATGTCTACGCAAAACCACCCACTCAATGCTTCTGATAGTGATGACAAGGACTACTACTCTGACTGGATAGGCAAGCCAATGGTGGTGATAGTGATGTAGCAGAGATGATGATGATGGTGGTAGTAATGTAGCAGAGCTGAGATGATGGTGTTGATGGTAATGTAGCACAGCCGAGATGGTGGTGATGGTAATGTAGCAGAGCTGAGAAGATGGTGTTGATGGTGATTTAGCAGAGCTGAGAAGATGGTGGGGATGGTTATGCAGCAGAGCTGAGATGATGGTGGTGATTTAGCAGAGCTGAGATGATGGTGGTGGTAATGTAGCAGAGCTGAGAAGATGGTGGGGATGGTTATGCAGCAGAGCTGAGATGATGGTGGTGATATTTCTGCTGGTGATTTTTTAAATCTACTTCTTCTCCCACAATTTTCTAGTCCCCAGACTCCTATCCTGTCCTCTTTGGCTTGCCTATCCAGTCAGAGTAGTAGTCCTTGTCATCACTATCAGAAGCATTGAGTGGGTGGTTTTGCGTAGACATCTATGGCTGAGAAGCTTTACTATTCCAGAAAGAAGCCTAAAGTAACAGAGTGGGGCAGATGGAGTAGAGGTAACTGTCAATCATCATTAACAATTATCATAATTAATGATCAATAACAACACAGTAAATTGATGTGTAATATGTTGTTTGTAAATGTATGAATGAAGCAATTAAGAGTTACAGAACTGAATGGATGGCACAGAGAACGGCAGAGGAGGCAGTAGGACCGCAGAGGAGGGGAGAGCAGTGAGTAGGAAATGTTTGCAGAGTTTTTTTGTTCAGTGCCAGACAATGTAATGGAAGGGCTCAGGGAATACTTTTGGCTAATAAATTAAGGTGTTTTTTTGTAACAGATGTACCCATATTCAGGGGAGCATTTCAGTGGTTGCAAATTGCAATTATCCCCTGAGTATGGGTACATCTTTTTACAAAAAGAAAAAAACACCTTAATTTTACTCCAAAAGTATTCCCTTCTTATTCTAGGGAAGGTGTTACATGGGGGAGTGAGAACAGGTCACAGTATAATGCGGACATTCTTATTGCCGGCTTTTCACTGCTGCTCCTATCCCTGTCAGAGGCTTGTGAGGGGACAGTGTGGGGAGAATGGTGCTGCTCAGGGCACCAGGAACAATAGATTCCGTATCCACAATAGGTGATGGGAATATCGGTCAGGAGACAGCATACAGCCAAGGAGCCCCCATAATGCTTTTTATATTTATTTTTTTGTTTTTTTTCAATTTTTGTATATTGTGTTCTATTAGTGGATGTTTCAACAAAATATACAAAAATTAGAACAAAAAAATGTGATATATTTCTGTAAAACACATTAAAAATCAGGCGGTGGAGAAACTGCTTCCCTTACGTCCCATTGGCATCACAACATATGGGGGGGTAAATTCGCCCCTGCGACGAAGGAATATTTAATGAAAAAAATAAGAATAAAATTGTAATCCCCTCCTCCATGAGGTATAAATAGGCTCCACCTCCCCCTAGACCTCAGTCTTTTCTTACTTCGTTGCTGTTAGCCCTAGGGGACTTTGTCCCTCCTCCGTTTTTATGCTTTGTTACCTGTTGCATTCAGGTTTTCTCTCCAGGTAATGAATGCTGGGATGCCGCTGGAGCCGGTGTACAGGTAGTATCCTGATATCCTGATATTTGCTTCTGCAGGTCTTAGCTTTTAAGTTTTTCTTACCTAGTGCGTCTTGGAACGCTCTCTGCGTGTCACCCGAGCCGCTGGCTTTTCTTCCAGTCGCGTTCGACTGTGGAACGCATCGGCGCTGCGGGCGTCTCAGCACTGCGGCGTCAGCGTCATGTCACTTCCGGGGGCCGGCAGCGGCGCGCGCTCTCTGCATGCCGGATTAGCCGTGTGTCCAAGGCAGAAGGTAAGCTGTTGCTACCTCTAGGTCTGGCTGTCTTCCTCTGGAAGGATTTTCTGTGGCTCATCCGGATCTAATAGAAATCATCTGAGTGCAAAGTGCTGTGATCTCTCTTCTATATACTTAAAAGTAAGTGTTGCTGCCACCTAGTGTCTCTTTCCGGTATCACTCTAGCCAGGCTAGTGGTTTATATGTATTGTAATACATTGATTATTTGCAGATGTCTGAAATGGAGACCAGTCCTGCTGCTGGCAAAAGACCTTCTAAGGAAGCACTTCATGTGCCGAGTGTGAGACTTCACTACCTGACGGCTATGGATACCGTAGGAGGATCATTTTTTCCAGATAAGATTCATCCTTTCTTTCATAAAAATATTTATGAATGCCTAAAAATATTTATAATGCCTAAGTACGCTGTCCTTCATGCAGACCTAAACCTATGAGGAGCCTGATGTTCAGGATGTAGTTGTATGCGTCAAGGACTATGTGCAAAAGACTTTAGCGGCTAATGAGATTCGCCGCCCGTGTCCTAAGATAAAGACCAAATGGAGTATTTCTCTCTCTACTCCCAGCCTGTGAGTATATTACTTTATGGCTGTAGGATTATGGTCATTTTCAGTTTTACTGTGATTGATGAAGTTAAGTCATCATCTTCTTCTGAAACCTCTTCTACTTCTGAAGATGAGAAAGAATTATTCAAGGGGTATTTCACAGCTGATAGAATTCACAAGCTCTGCTAAGCTGTGCAAGCTGAAATACACCCTGAGGAAATAGAAGAGGATAGGATTGGTCCTCCTCAAAAAAGCCTAGGGCCTTCTCTGTGGGTAAGACTTCAGTGTCTATGTTACAGGCGGAATGGAAGGAACCGGAAAAGGCTCCGGGTTTGAGCAAGAGGTTTAAGACCTTCTATGTTCTCAAGGAAGAACAATGTAAGGACTGGATTGAGCCTCCAAAGGTGGACCCGGCCATAGCCAAACTGTCGAAATGTACTGTGCTGCCTGCGGAGGACGGATCCAATCTTAAGGATCCGATGGATAGAAGGGTGGAGGTAGCCCTCAAGAGATCATATACGGCAGCGGCAGCCCAAGGGGCAGTCTCCATTTCCTCTTTGAGGTTTCTAGAAGCCTAAGAAGATGGCTGACCAAGGTCCAGGAAAATTTGGAAGGTAGAGCTAGCAGGGACAAGGTCCTTCGCTCCTTCGCTCCTTCAAAAAGGTCATTATGGCCATTGACTTCCTCTGCGATGCTGCATCTCAGGGAACCAGGTTAGCGTAAAAAACTAGTACGCTCTCGACCGCTGCCGAAGGGCGCTATGGTTAAAACCCTGGGTTGGAGATGCTAACTCCAAAATTCAGCTCTGTAATATGGAGTTCCAGCCAGGTAGGCTGTTTGGCTCTGAGCTGGATAAATTAATGGAGGAATTGTCTGACAAGGAGGGGAAGTCCCTACCATTGTCCTATAAGAGCGGTGATTCCTTTCTCAGAGCAAAATCTCCTCAGCGAGGCAAAGGGAGATACCAGTACAGAGGTTGAGGAAGAAACTATTCCAGAAGAGGTTCCGGGAAGCAGCAGAATAAGGACACCAACAAGAAACCAGACTTCTGACGCAGAAGCTGTCCAGTGGGAACACGTCTGAGTTTGTTTCTTCCTGCCTGGGAAGAATTAAGAAAAGATCACTGGGTGTTACATATTATTCAAAATGGTTATGTCCTTCATTTATCATCTCTTCCTCCTCCAAGATTTCTTCTGTCAAGAAATCTTAAGCCAGAAAGACACTTAGTCCTAGAGACAGAAATTCTTTACCTCCTTTCCATTGAGGCTCTAGAGGATGTTCCTCTATCAGAGATCGGTCAGGGAGTTTACTCCCCAGTGTTACTAGTGCTGAAGCCATCCGGAAAGTGGAGGCTTATTATAGATTTGCGATATCTCAACAGGTGCATCGTAAAGAAGACGTTCCACATGGAGAACATAAGATCGGTAAAATCTATCCTCCAGGAGGGAGATTTTATGGTCACCATAGATCTACCGGATGCATATCTTCATGTACCGATTCTGAAGGCTCACAGGAGAGCCTTCGCCATCCAAATCCAGGGGAAGGTAAGACACTTACAATTCAAAGTCCTTCCATCCGGAATACCTCCGCACCCTTTGTTTTCACACAGGTAGTGTCACCATGATGGTTCGCTTCCGTCTACAGGGGATAAAGTTATCCCGTACCTGGACCATTGGTTGATTATGACTCAGAATCTTCTGAGAGTTCAGTTGATCTATGTCCAGGACATACTTCAACAATTAGGTTGGCTCATCAACATAGAGAAATCAGACTTAATTCCTAATTCCTCCTCGTCAGGTATCCATAAGAACATAAATGCGCTTTCTAGGGCTCCTTGCCTCAGCTGCGGACGCGGTGCCATGGGCGTTATGGCACATGAGATTTCTTCAGAGAGAAGCACTAACAGTATGGAACCGAGGACTGAAGGACTTGGATGCGATGCATGTTCTATCGACTCAAACAAGACATTCTCTAATGTGGTGGAGACAAGTCAAACATGGAGTTTTATTTTCAGAACCACACTGGATAACCATCACGACAGATGCTTCAGGAACAGGTTGGGGAGCTCATCTGTCAGACAGCACAATCTCGGGGTCTTGGAGCCAACAGGAATCCGCTCTACCCAGGCTCGGACTGGGCCACCGGGGGGCCGGGGAAACCCCCGGTGGGCCCCGAGCTGGAGTGGGCCCCCCCGCTCCTAGGGGGGCCGGGGGCCGCACCTCCCTTTTTAACTGGAAGCGATCGCAACAATCGCTTCCAGTTAAATGTAAGCAGTGTTGTGATTGACAGGGCGGGAAGCCTACGGCTTCCCGCCCTGTCAATCACTCTTGTGACCGCAAGCAGAGATTTGCTTGCGATCACAAGAGTTACGCAAGCTCCGATGCGAAGTCCCGCCGGCGCCATCACTGACCTCAGTGTGCGCCGCGGCGGCTAGGACTTCCGGGTCATGGAGCGAATACCGGAAGTCCCAGCCACCGCGGCGCACACTGAGGTCAGTGATGGCGCCGGCGGGACTTAACATCGGAGCTGCTGTCAGAGAAGAGGACACCGGCGACCGACGGGGGAGCGTGTGGTTAGGTGAGTTGTATTGTGTTTTTTTTTATTTTTTATCAGAGGGGGCAAGATAAGGGGGGGGCTGTATACAGGGGGGAGGACAACATAAGGGGGGCTGTATACAGGGGAGGACAACATAGGGGGGCTGTATACAGGGGAGGACAACATAGGGGGGCTGTATACAGGGGGAGAACAACATAAGGGGGGCTATATACAGGGGGAGAACAACATAAGGGGGGCTATATACAGGGGGAGGACAACATAAGGGGGGCTGTATACAGGGGAGGACAACATAAGGGGGTATATACAGGGGAGGACAACATAGGGGGGCTGTATACAGGGGGAGGACAACATAAGGGGGGCTATATACAGGGGGAGGACAACATAAGGGGGTATATACAGGGGCAGGACAACATAAGGGGGTCTGTATACAGGGGGAGGACAACATAAGGGGGGCTGTATACAGGGGGAGAACAACATAAGGGGGGCTGTATACAGGGGGAGGACAACAGAAGGGGGTATATACAGGGGGAGGACAACAAGGGGGTATGTATTCAGGGAAGGACAACATAAGGGGGGCTGTATACAGGGAAGGACAACATAAGGGGGGCTGTATACAGGGAAGGACAACATAAGGGGGGCTGTATACAGGGAAGGACAACATAAGGGGGGCTGTATACAGGGAAGGACAACATAAGGGGCTGTATACAGGGGGAGGACAACAGAAGGGTGGTATATACAGGGGGAGGACAACATAAGGGGGGCTGTATACAGGGGGAGGACAACATAAGGGGGGCTGTATACAGGGAAGGACAACATAAGGGGGGCTGTATACAGGGAAGGACAACATAAGGGGCTGTATACAGGGGGAGGACAACATAAGGGGCTATATACAGGGGCAGGATAACATAAAGGGGTCTGTATACAGGGGAAGGACAACATAAGGGGGTCTGTATACAGGGGAAGGACAACATAAGGGGGGCTGTATACAGGGAAGGACAACATAAGGGGGGCTGTATACAGGGAAGGACAACATAAGGGGGGCTGTATACAGGGAAGGACAACATAAGGGGCTGTATACAGGGGGAGGACAACATAAGGGGCTATATACAGGGGCAGGATAACATGAAGGGGTCTGTATACAGGGGGAGAACAACATAAGGGGGGCTATATACAGGGGGAGGACAACATAAGGGGGTATATAGAGGGGCAGGACAACATAAGGGGGGCTGTATACAGGGAAGGAAAACATAAGGGGGGCTGTATACAGGGGGAGGACAACATAAGGGGGTATATAGAGGGGCAGGACAACATAAGGGGGGCTGTATACAGGGAAGGAAAACATAAGGGGGGTATATACAGGGAAGGACAACATAAGGGGCTGTATACAGGGGGAGGACAACATAAGGGGGCTGTATACAGGGGGAGGACAACATAAGGGGCTATAAACAGGGGGAGGACAACATAAGGGGCTGTATACAGGGGGAGGACAACATAAGGGGCTGTATACAGGGGGAGGACAACATAAGGGGCTATAAACAGGGGGAGGACAACATAAGGAGCTGTATACAGGGGGAGGACAACATAAGGGGCTGTATACAGGGGAGGACAACATAAGGGGCTGTATACAGGGGAAGGAAAACTTAAGGGGGCTATATGGGGCAAGGACAACATAAGGGGCTATACGGGGGAATAGACAACATAAGGGGCTATATGGGGGGTAGGGATGGACAACATAAGGGGGCTATCTATATGGGGGGATGGATAACACAAGCCGGCCAGTTATAAGGGGGATAACACAGGGAGCCGTCTATAAGGGACACTGGATGGGGGCAATTTATAAGGAGGACAACACTGAGGAGGCATCTATAAAGGGCACTACACAGAGGGGGACAACAATGTATAAGGGTAACTATACTGGGTGCGGTGTGTATACAATAGGGCATGCACAGAGAGGGGCATCTACTTTAGTGGACTACACAGAGGGGTCATCTATAAGGGGACTACACAGAGGGGGCCATATACTATAGGGCAGGAATAGGGAACCTTGGATCTCCAGCTGTTGCAGTTGTTGCAGGCATGATGGGAGTTGTAGTTTTGCAACAGCTGGAGAGCCAAGGTTCCCTACCCCTGATAATAGGGAATGCACAGAGGTTGTCATCTACTATAAAGGGATTACACAGAGGGGGATCTCTACTATAGTAGAGGCACACAGGGACACAGGGACACAGGGCCATCTATATGGAGGACTGAACAAGGGGCCATCTACAAGGTGTGTGCACAATATATATATATATGTATATATATATATATATATATATATATATATATATATATATATATATACACACACACACACAATAGTCAGGGCTAACCACTGAGAGAAGGTGTAAAGAGGCCAATACAGATGTGCAGTTTGTAGAGAGATGAGGATGGTGACAGAGTGAGGAGCCTAATATATTTCTCTGGCAGATTCTGTGGATTCGTGGCTCGGAGAAGTTCTCATAACGGCCCAGGGCAGATGGAGAAGTAGATGAAAAGGGAAGAACTCCGATCAGAGAAGACGTCCCCTGTGAGTCACTAAATCTATGTGCACCGTAATGTATATGGTGTAGAGCTGGGGCTACCTCTATATGACTGTATGAGGGGATATTGATCTTTGTTCAGAGGATTTTATTCAGTAGCAGCGGTGGTGTTAGTCAGTATGTGGTGGTGTTAGTCAGTATGTGGGGGTATTATTTGTTACTTGTAATCTGGTGAGGTGTTCATTGGTCTTAGTATACCAGATTTGGTCAGTAACAATATGGTGGTGATGGTTGTGGTGTGGCGGTAATATTTCCCCCTTGTGTACTGGTAATTTTGGTTTCAGTATACAGGATTTGGTCAGTAACAGTATAGCGGTAATATGTATGGTGATACTATTTCCCTCCTTTATACTGGTTTATTGGTAATATCGGTCTTGATATACAGGATTTGGTCAGTTACTGTATAGCGGTAATATGTGTGGGGATATTTGTTTTTTATATACTGGTGTTATTGGTAGCATACAGTGTTATCATGCAAAGAAAATTGTCTTATAGCGCGATTACACCGGCCAATAATCGGTAACAAGTGCTCCTAGGAAGTCTATTCAGCCGATGATCGGCCCATGTAAAAGTGCCAGAGATCTGCTGACATGCCAGCAAATGTCCCATAGTCGGCTGATTTGATCTTTTGTGCGGCTAAGATCATTGCTGTCGGCTGCACATCTCTTTATATTCCTGCCCTGCTGATTAGCAATCATTTGCAGCCCTATGCTGCCCCATATCACGCCGTGTTAATGTACCTTTATTAATGTTACCATAGATAAGTGTGGTGGCAGAAGGGTGGGCCCCAAGAATGATTTCCCCTGGTGGGCCAAGGCACTCCAGTCCGACACTGGCTCTACCCTCCAACGTGAGGGAGATCAGAGCGATTTACCTAGCTGCTCTTCATTTTTCTCCTCCTATTTTACAGAGAGCAGTCAGAATCCGGATGAACGACAGGACCTGCGTGGCGTACCTAAACAGGGAGGTACCAGATCCCCTTCTCTCCTCAGGGAAGTAGAGAAGATTTTTCTGTTGGGCAGAAACCAGAATAACTAGACTCTCTGCGATTCATATCAATGGTGTCGACAATACATTGGCGGATCGACTGAGTTGAGGCCTGACATTACCGGGGGAATGGTCTCTCTCAAGGAGAGTGTTCATTCAGCTAACCCAGAGGTGGGGGCCTCCTCAGAGAGACCTCATGGCATCAGCAAGCAATGCCAAACTGAGGAATTTCTGTTCCCTTTATAGGGCAGACAATCCCACGGTAGTGGACTCAATGACAATACCATGGACATACCAGCTGGCGTATATCTTTCCTCCCATAGCCATGATTCCCAGAGTTTGATGAACATCAGTCGTCAGTAATAATAATAACTCCCTTCTGGCCGAAGGGGTCATGGTTCACCCTGCCCATGAATATGAGCAGAGGGGAATTTTGGAGATTACCTCTCCATCCGGATCTAATATTCCAGGGTCAACATCTGTGCAGGAATCTTTCCAGCCTCAGCTTGACAGCTCGGAGACTGAGAGGACCGTATTGGACTCTAGTTTTTCTGAGAAGGTATAGTATACCCTTTCTCACGCTCGTAGTAGCACCACAAATAAATCTTATGCACGGATTTGGAAGATTTTTCAAGATTGGTGTGCAAGCAGGAGTATTGATGGACTTAAACCTTCTACTCCACAGTCATTGGGGTTTTTACAGG
The DNA here is from genome assembly GCF_027789765.1 of Dendropsophus ebraccatus. Taxonomy (NCBI): domain Eukaryota; kingdom Metazoa; phylum Chordata; class Amphibia; order Anura; family Hylidae; genus Dendropsophus; species Dendropsophus ebraccatus. Next base: position 233,069,709 of record NC_091454.1, read on the forward strand.
AAGGCTTCTATAAAGGAATAAAACCTAGTTCCATCAAGGTGCAGATAGCAGCCCTCTCTGCACACCTGAACTCACGTTTCTTTCAGATCTTGGAGGTAAAGAATTTTGTTATGGCCTAACCTGGACTAACCTTAGACTAGGCCTAACCTGGACTAACCTTAGACTAGGCCTAACCTGGTAAAGCAGGTAGACCCATGGGACTTATCCTTTGTGTTGAGACGCCTGTGTCTTCCTCCCTTTAAGCCTTGGGAGGAAGTAGACTTCAAGTTAACATTGAAAGTTTCTCTTTTACTTGCCATTACCTCTGCTAAGAGAGTTGGAGAACTTCAAGCCCTTGGCTTCGCACCTCCATACGTGATTTTTTCCCAAGACAAAGTTATCCTTAGGTTCCTTCCAGGTTTCCGGCCTATGGTGGCTTCATTTGCCAACATCAACCAGCCAATAGTATTGCCTGTATTTTCTCCTACTGGATCATCTGAAGAGGACTTGGATCCAGGGCCGTCTTAACAGCATTATGGGCCCCTGGGCAGAGGTGCGAATTGGGCCCCCCCCCCAACCGCCGCCATCAAATCCCCCACATCTTTGCATATGGTCCCCCCCATAGTAGTCAATTCCCCCATATAGTGCCCCCAATAGTAGCCAGTACCCCCCATAGTAGCCAGTACCCCCCATAGTAGCCAGTGCCCCCCATAGTAGCCAGTGCCCCCCATAGTAGCCAGTACCCCTATAGTAGCCAGTGCTCCCCATAGTAGCCAGTGCTCCCCATAGTAGCCAGTGCCCCCATAGTAGCCAGTGCCCCCATAGTAGCCAGTGCTCCCCATAGTAGCCAGTGCCCCCATAGTAGCCAGTGCCCCCATAGTAGCCAGTGCTCCCCATAGTAGCCAGTGCCCCCATAGTAGCCAGTGCTCCCCATAGTAGCCAGTGCCCCCATAGTAGCCAGTGCTCCCCATAGTAGCCAGTGCTCCCCATAGTAGCCAGTGCCCCCATAGTAGCCAGTGCCCCCCATAGTAGCCAGTGCCCCCATAGTAGCCAGTACTCCCCATAGTAGCCAGTACTCCCCATAGTAGCCAGTACTCCCCATAGTAGCCAGTACTCCCCATAGTAGCCAGTGCCCCCATAGTAGCCAGTACTCCCATAGTAGCCAGTGCTCCCCATAGTAGCCAGTGCCCCCATAGTAGCCAGTGCTCCCCATAGTAGCCAGTGCTCCCCATAGTAGCCAGTACCCCTATAGTAGCCAGTGCTCCCCATAGTAGCCAGTGCCCCCCATAGTAGCCAGTGCCCCCATAGTAGCCAGTGCTCCCCATAGTAGCCAGTGCTCCTGGACTGCCCGCCCCTTCTATCGCTGCTTGGCTGAGCCTATCAGAAGCCCAGGAAAGTGCTGCTCATTGCACTTTCCTGGGCTCCTGATCGGCTCAGCTGAGAAGTGATAGAAGGGGCGGGCGGAGGGGGTGGCTCAGGGCCGCTCACTATGCATATGCTTAGTGAGCGGCAATACAGGGGGCGGGCGGGACGGCTTCCTTGCGGTGCTCAGCCCTGCTTGGGAGCCGTCTTCGCTTTATAGGACGCACTTAGTTTTATAAGTGCGTCTTATAAAGCGAAAAAATACAGGTCACAGAGGGCAGGGGCCCCCGGGCAGCCGCCTACCCTGCCCAATGGGTAAGACGGCCCTGCTTGGATCTTTCTTTATTGGACATATCCAGAGCTATCAAGATCTATCTACATAGAGTAGGTGATTTTCGTAAAGACGACAATTTCTTTATCCCTTTCGCAGGAAAGAACAAGGGGAGAAAGGCTTCAAAACCTTCAATATCCAGATGGATCTGTGACTCCATTGCCTTATGTTACTCCTCTGCTGATCTGGATCCACCAGAATTTACCAGGGCTCACTCTACTAGAGCTGTGGCCTCCACTTGGGCAGAGCGTGCCGCTGTGCCACTTGAGGACATATGCATTAAGTCGTCTTTGACTACCTTTGTGAGATATTTCAGGCTGGATACTTCTTTCTTGTCAAGAACAACCTTTGCAAGATCTGTTCTTAATGCGGACGTAATAAATAACCCGCCCATTGGGGATAATGCTTGCTAATTCCCCATATGTTGTGATGCCAATGGGGCGTAAGGGAAGCTAAAATTATTATGTTAATTTGTTTTCCCTGAGACCCATTGGCATCACAAGACTCCCTCCCTGTGTTTTATGTTTCTTTATAATTAGACTGAGGTCTAGGGGGAGGTGGAGCCTATTTATACCTCATGGAGGAGGGGATTAAAATTTAATTGTTATTTTTTTCATTAAATATTCCTTCGTCCCAGGGGCTCGCAGGGGCGAATTTACCCCATATGTTGTGATGCCAATGGGTCTTAGGGAAAACAAATTAACATAATAATTTTAGCTTTCTTACTTTCAGTGGGCGACCCCGTATATGAGTGTAGTGTAGTGTACCATTGATCCATGCTCCACCTGGTGGTGAAGTGTAGAAACTACATGTTAAAGCCTTGAATTTCTTTTCACGCGTCAAGATAACTGTGACGGGCTGACGCGTCAACCCGATCATGGTGACGATGGCTACATCTGTATATATATATATATAGTGTTTTTAATTCAATTAGTGTTATGCTGTGTAGGGATGAGCGAACTTTTGAAAAGTTCGGTTCGATCCAGCGAACTTTGGTGAAGTTCGGATTGGTCTGAACCGAACCGAAAACGAACCTTGCTCTAACGGCTGAATAATTGCAGCTACAATAGTGGGAGTGTGATAGGGGATACATGTAGTTTCGTTTGGTTGCAGTTGATATTACAATGAAAAAAGTGGGGGGGAAAAAAGTGCAAAAATAATGAGAAAAAAATAAATAATTATAGAAATAATAATAAAATATAGTAAATAAAAGTGCCAATATAGTGACAAAAAATATTGAAAGTTTACAAGGAGGATGCGGCAGCACTTGATTGCACCCAGGCCAGTATTGTTGAGAAGAGACAAGTTGAGCAGCAGGAGGAGGCAGCGGTTGATTGCTCGCCTCTCAGGCCAGTATTGTTGAGAAGAGACAAGTCGAGGAACAGGAGGAGACAGCAGTAGATTGCTCACCTCTCAGGCCAGAATTGTTGAGAAGAGACAAGTTAATCAGCAGGAGGAGGCAGCAGTTGATTGATTCCAGTGCAGTATTATTGAGGAGAGGCTACTTGAGGAGGAGGAGGCAGCAGTTGATCGATTTCAGGCTAGTATTATCGAGAAGAGGCTACTTGAGGAGGAGGCAGCAGTTGATCGATTCCAGGCTAGTATTATCGAGGAGAGGCTACTTGAGGAGGAGGAGGAGGCAGCAGTTGATCGATTACAGGCCAGTATACTTAAAAACAGACTACTTGAGCAGCAGTAGGAGGAGGCAGCAGTTGATTGATTACAGGCCAGTATTATCGAGGAGAGGCTAATTGAGGAGGATGAGGCAGCAGTTGATCAATTCCAGTCCAGTATTATTGAGGAGAGGCTACTTGAGGATGAGGCAGCAGTTGATCGATTCAAGGCCAGTATTATCGAGGAGAGGCTACTTGAGGAGGAGGAGGCAGCAGTTGATCGATTCAAGGCCAGTATTATCGAGGGAAGGCTACTTGAGGATGAGGCAGCAGTTGATCAATTCAAGGCCAGTATTATTGAGGAGAGGCTACTTGAGGAGGAGGCAGCAGTTGATCGATTCCAGGCCAGTATTATCGAGGAGAGGCTAAGTGAGGAGGATGAGGCAGCAGTTGATTGATTCAAGGCCAGTATTATCGAGGAGAAGCTACTTGAGGAGGAGGAGGAAGCAGAAGTTGATTGATACCAGGCCAGTAATATCGAGGAGAGGCTAATTGAGGAGGATGAGGCAGCAGTTGATTGATTCAAGGCCAGTATTATTGAGGAGAGGCTACTTGAGGAGGAGGCAGCAGTTGATCGATTCCAGGCTAGAATTATCGAGGAGAGGCTACTTGAGGAGGAGGAGGCAGCAGTTGATCGATTCCAGGCCAGTATTATTGAGGAGAGGCTACTTGAGGAGGAGGCAGCAGTTGATTAATTCCAGGCCAGTATAATTAAAAACAGACTACTTGAGCACCAGTAGGAGGAGGCAGCAGTTGATTGATTCCAGGCCAGTATTATCATGGAGAAGCTAATTGAGGAGGATGAGGCAGCAGTTGATCGATTCCAGGCCAGTATTATTGAGGAGAGGCTACTTGAGGAGGATGAGGCAGCAGTTGATTGATTCAAGGCCAGTATTATCAAGGAGAGGCTAATTGAGGAGGATGAGGCAGCAGTTGATCGATTCCAGTCCAGTATTATTGAGGAGAGGCTACTTGAGGAGGAGGAGGCAGCAGTTGATTGATACCAGGCCAGTATTATTGAGGAGAGGCTAATTGAGGAGGATGAGGCAGCAGTTGATTGATTCCAGGCCAGTATTATCGAGGAGAGGCTACTTGAGGAGGAGGCAGCAGTTGATCGATTCCAGGCTAGAATTATTGAGGAGAGGCTACTTGAGGAGGAGGAGGCAGCAGTTGATCGATTCCAGGCCAGTATTATTGAGGAGAGGCTACTTGAGGAGGAGGCAGCAGTTGATTGATTCAAGGCCAGTATTATCGAGGAGAGGCTACTTGAGGAGGAGGCAGCAGTTGATCGATTCCAGGCTAGAATTATCGAGGAGAGGCTACTTGAGGAGGAGGAGGCAGCAGTTGATCGATTCCAGGCCAGTATTATTGAGGAGAGGCTACTTGAGGAGGAGGCAGCAGTTGATTAATCCCAGGCCAGTATAATTAAAAACAGACTACTTGAGCACCAGTAGGAGGAGGCAGCAGTTGATTGATTCCAGGCCAGTATTATCATGGAGAAGCTAATTGAGGAGGATGAGGCAGCAGTTGATCGATTCCAGGCCAGTATTATTGAGGAGAGGCTACTTGAGGAGGATGAGGCAGCAGTTGATTGATTCAAGGCCAGTATTATCAAGGAGAGGCTAATTGAGGAGGATGAGGCAGCAGTTGATCGATTCCAGTCCAGTATTATTGAGGAGAGGCTACTTGAGGAGGAGGAGGCAGCAGTTGATTGATACCAGGCCAGTATTATTGAGGAGAGGCTACTTGAGGAGGAGGAGGAGGAGGAAGCAGCAGTTGATTGATACCAGGCCAGTATTATCGAGGAAAGGCTACTTGAGGAGGAGGAGGAAGCAGCAGTTGATTGATTCCAGGCCAGTATTATCGAGGAGAGGCTACTTGAGGAGGAGGCAGCAGTTGATCGATTCCAGGCTAGAATTATCGAGGAGAGGCTACTTGAGGAGGAGGAGGCAGCAGTTGATTGATTCCAGTGCAGTATTATTGAGGAGAGGCTACTTGAGGAGGAGGCAGCAGTTGCTCGATTCAAGGCCAGTATTATCGAGGAGAGGCTACTTGAGGAGGAGGCAGCAGTTGATTGATTCAAGGCCAGTATTATCAAGAAGAGGCTACTTGAGGAGGAGGAGGCAGCAGTTGATCAATTCAAGGCCAGTATTATTGAGGAGAGGCTACTTGAGGAGGAGGCAGCAGTTGATCGATTCCAGGCCAGTATTATCGAGGAGAGGCTAATTGAGGAGGATGAGGCAGCAGTTGATTGATTCAAGGCCAGTATTATTGAGGAGAGGCTACTTGAGGAGGAGGAGGCAGCAGTTGATCGATTCCAGGCCAGTATTATTGAGGAGAGGCTACTTGAGGAGGAGGCAGCAGTTGATTGATTGATTCAAGGCCAGTATTATTGAGGAGAGGCTAATTGAGGAGGATGAGGCAGCAGTTGATTGATTCAAGGCCAGTATTATCGAGGAGAAGCTACTTGAGGAGGAGGAGGAGGAAGCAGCAGTTGATTGATACCAGGCCAGTATTATCGAGGAGAGGCTACTTGAGGAGGAGGAGGAAGCAGCAGTTGATTGATTCCAGGCCAGTATTATCGAGGAGAGGCTACTTGAGGATGAGGCAGCAGTTGATTGATTCAATGTCAGTATTATTAAAAACAGACCAGTTGAGGAGCAGGAGAAGGCAGCAGTTGATGGCTCTCAGGCTAGTATTGTTAAAAACAGACAAGTTGAGATGGCGGCTTCCGCAGCTCTTGATTCCACCCAGTATGTTTCCAAATAGACAATTGACGGTGGGGGCACTAAAGCACCGTGGAGGTGACAGTGGCAAGAATGGGCCGACTTCCTGATGGTCTCCTGGGAGGATGTTGACCCAATGGGCAGTAACGGACATGTACTGCCCTTGCCCATAATTAGAGGACCAGACATCAGCAGGTGCACTGTCTTGGACACCGAGAGTCCCAATGAGTCGCCAGCCTTTCTCTTCACATAACTGTACAGTGATGGGACAGCTTTGCTAGAGAAGTAGTGGCGGCTGGGGACTCGCCATCTGGGGTGCGCACACGCCACAAAATCCCTGAAAGGCTGGGAGTCCACAAGATTAAATGGCAGGGACTGAAGCACCAGCAGCTTAACCAGGTGTCCGGCCAGTTTCTGTGCCATGGAATGGCTGCTGCAGTACACCTGACGTCTGGCCATGGACTCGGTCAGGGATTGCTGCCTCATTAGGGGTGTACATGGCAGTGAGACTGTGCTGCTGCTGGCACCTGAGGCTGACGAGGCCTGAGTTGCAGTGACAGGATGCTGCATGATGGGATCTGCAGTGTATGGTGCATCCTGACAGCAGGTGGTATTGGGGTCACGGTTTTTCCAGGCCTGTTGGTGTTGCCTTTCCATGTGCTTCCTCATGGATGTTGTCCCACGATTATCACCCCTGCCACGACTGACCCTCTCATTGCACAGCAGGCACAGAGCGATGTGCTTATCTGTCCCCAGGCGAAAGAACTGCCAGACGACAGAGGACCATGGTTTGCTGCCAGCCACGGGGGGTCTTGCGGCCTGTTCACTGCCACCGCTGCCTGGGGGTCCCCTCTCAGGACCAAGGCTTGGAGGTAAGTGACTCTGCCTGGTAGGTTGTCTTCTACCCCTCCCTCTTGTGCCTCGCTTCCTTGCACCAGTGGGATGTTGCTGCTTCGGTAGCACCTCACTTTCCTCCCCTGATGCCCTGAGGATAATGGTGCTTGGGGGCGCCACGTCCGATCAGCGACATCATCATCACCACCACTGCTACTGTCCTCCAGGGGCTGGGACAGGATCTCAGGTGTGGCACTGGATGCCCCTCCCTGGCTTACAGCCACCACCTCCTCTGCAGTCTCTGCACGTTCCACCTGCTGCCTTTGGGGGACTACTACCTCTTCCTCATCATCATCACTAAAAAGTGGTAGAGACTCCAAGGGCAGATGAAGATTTGCCAACAGTTCCCTGGCAGAAGGTGCCCCAGAACCTGGTTATACACAACATTGGCAGTGGTATACAGAGTCTGGTTATATACAACATTGGCAGTGTTATACAGAGCCTGGTTATATACAGAATTGGCAGTGTTATATACAGAGCTTGGTTATATACAACATTGGCAGTGTTATATACAGCCTGGTTATATACAACATTGGCAGTGCTATATACAGCCTGGTTATATACAGCATTGGCAGTGCTATATACAGCCTGGTTATATACAACATTGGCAGTGTTATACAGAGCCTGGTTATATACAACATTGTCAGTGTTGCATACAGCCTGGTTATTTACATTGTCAGTGTTATATACAGCCTGGTTATATCCTCTTAAGGATGCATGACGTACCGGTACATCATGCGCCCGTAAGAGGTGTTCAGAGCAAAGATCTCAATGAGAGATCAAAGTGTATATACTAGAAGTCCCCCAGGGAGAATAACCCTAACCCCGAGGGGGGGGGGAATAACCCTAACCCCAGGGGGGAATAACCCTAACCCCGGGGGGGGGGGGAATAACCCTAACCCCAGAGGGGGGAATAACCCTAACCCCAGAGGGGGGAATAACCCTAACCCTAGAGGGGGGAAAAACCCTGACCCCGGGGGGGGGGAATAACCCTAACCCCAGAGGGGGTAATAACCCTAACCCTAGAGGGGGGAAAAACCCTAACCCTAGAGGGGGTAATAACCCTAACCCTAGAGGGGGGAAAAACCCTAACCCTAGAGGGGGGAAAAACCCTAACCCCAGGGGGGCTTCTAGTATATGTGTAAAAAAAAAAAAAAAAGTATTGTTATTAGTAAAAAGCCCCCTCCCCTAATAAAAGTCAGAATCACCCCCCTTTTTTCCCAGGTTATAAATAAAAGTAAATAAATAAATAAATAAACATGTTTGCTATCGCCGCGTGTGTAATCGCCCGAACTATTAATCACATTCCTGATCTCGCACGGTAAACGGCGTCAGCGCAAAGAAATCCAAAAGTGCAAACTTGCGCATTTTTGGTCGCATCAAATCTAGAAAAAATGGAATAAAAAGTGATCAAAAAGTCGTATATGCGCAATCAAGGTACCGATAGAAAGAACGCATCATGGCGCAAAAAATGACACCTGACACAGCCCCATAGACCAAAGGATAAAAGCGCTATAAGCCTGGGAATGGAGCGATTTTAAGGAACGTATATATGTTAACAATGGTTTGAATTTTTTACATCAGATACAATATAAGTTATACATGTTATATATCGTTGTCATCGTAACGACTTGTGGAACATAGATAACAAGTCAGTTTTACCCCAGGGCGAATGGCGTAAAAACACATTTCCCCCAAATAAAAGAAATGCGTTTTTTTTTTTTCAATTTCACCACACATTGAATTTTCTTCTGGTTTCGCAGTGACTTTATGGTATAATGCAGCCGTCATTGCAAAGTACAAATAGTGGCGCAAAAAATAAGCATAAGGGCTCATGTGGGTTTCTAGGTGGAAAAATGCAAGTGCTATGTATGGTCTTATATACACAAGGAGGAAAAACCAAAACGCAAAAATGAAAATTGGCCCCGTCCTTAAAGGGATATACAACATTGGCAGTGTTATACAGAGCCTGGTTATATACAACATTGGCAGTGTTATATACAGCCTGGTTATATACAACATTGGCAGTGTTATATACAGAGCCTGGTTATATACAACATTAGCAGTGTTATATACAGCCTGGTTATATACAACATTGGCAGAGTTATATACAGAGCCTGGTTATATACAACATTGGCAGTGTTATATACAGCCTGGTTATATACAACATTGGCAGTGTTATATACAGGCTGGTTATATACAACATTGGCAGTGTTATATACAGCCTAGTTATATACAACATTGGCAGTGTTATATACAGGCTGGTTATATACAACATTGGCAGTGTTATATACAGGCTGGTTATATACAACATTGGCAGAGTTATATACAGAGCCTGGTTATATACAACATTGGCAGAGTTATATACAGAGCCTGGTTATATACAACATTGGCAGTGTTATATACAGCCTGGTTATATACAACATTGGCAGTGTTAAATACAGGCTTGTTATATACAACATTGGCAGTGTTATATACAGCCTGGTTATATACAACATTGGCAGTGTTATATACAGGCTGGTTATATACAACATTGGCAATGTTATATACAGCCTGGTTATATACAACATTGGCAGTGTTATATACAGAGCCTGGTTATATACAACATTGGCAGTGTTATATACAGCCTGGTTATATACAACATTGGCAGAGTTATATACAGAGCCTGGTTATATACAACATTGGCAGTGTTATATACAGCCTGGTTATATACAACATTGGCAGTGTTATATACAGGCTGGTTATATACAACATTGGCAGTGTTATATACAGAGCCTGGTTATATACAACATTGGCAGTGTTATATACAGAGCCTGGTTATATACAAAATTGGCAGAGTTATATACAGAGCCTGGTTATATACAACATTGGCAGTGTTATATACAGCCTGGTTATATACAACATTGGCAGAGTTATATACAGAGCCTGGTTATATACAACATTGGCAGTGTTATATACAGCCTGGTTATATACAACATTGGCAGTGTTATATACAGGCTGGTTATATACAACATTGGCAGTGTTATATACAGAGCCTGGTTATATACAACATTGGCAGTGTTATATACAGCCTGGTTATATACAACATTGGCAGTGTTATATACAGCCTGGTTATATACAACATTGGCAGTGTTATATACAGGCTGGTTATATACAACATTGGCAGTGTTATATACAGAGCCTGGTTATATACAACATTGGCAGTGTTATATACAGCCTGGTTATATACAACATTGGCAGTGTTATATACAGAGCCTGGTTATATACAATATTGGCAGTTTTATATACAGGCTGGTTATATACAACATTGGCAGTGTTATATACAGAGCCTGGTTATATACAACATTGGCAGAGTTATATACAGAGCCTGGTTATATACAACATTGGCAGTGTTATATACAGCCTGGTTATATACAACATTGGCAGAGTTATATACAGAGCCTGGTTATATACAACATTGGCAGTGTTATATACAGCCTGGTTATATACAACATTGGCAGTGTTATATACAGGCTGGTTATATACAACATTGGCAGTGTTATATACAGAGCCTGGTTATATACAACATTGGCAGTGTTATATACAGCCTGGTTATATACAACATTGGCAGTGTTATATACAGAGCCTGGTTATATACAACATTGGCAGTTTTATATACAGTCTGGTTATATACAACATTGGCAGTGTTATATACAGAACCTGGTTATATACAACATTGGCAGTGTTATATACAGCCTGGTTATATACAACATTGGCAGTGTTATATACAGGCTGGTTATATACAACATTGGCAGTGTTATATACAGCCTAGTTATATACAACATTGGCAGTGTTATATACAGGCTGGTTATATACAACATTGGCAGTGTTATATACAGGCTGGTTATATACAACATTGGCAGAGTTATATACAGAGCCTGGTTATATACAACATTAGCAGAGTTATATACAGAGCCTGGTTATATACAACATTGGCAGTGTTATATACAGCCTGGTTATATACAACATTGGCAGTGTTAAATACAGCCTGGTTATATACAACATTGGCAGTGTTATATACAGCCTGGTTATATACAACATTGGCAGTGTTATATACAGGCTGGTTATATACAACATTGGCAGTGTTATATACAGAGCCTGGTTATATACAACATTGGCAGTGTTATATACAGCCTGGTTATATACAACATTGGCAGTGTTATATACAGAGCCTGGTTATATACAACATTGGCAGTTTTATATACAGTCTGGTTATATACAACATTGGCAGTGTTATATACAGAGCCTGGTTATATACAACATTGGCAGAGTTATATACAGAGCCTGGTTATATACAACATTGGCAGTGTTATATACAGCCTGGTTATATACAACATTGGCAGAGTTATATACAGAGCCTGGTTATATACAACATTGGCAGTGTTATATACAGCCTGGTTATATACAACATTGGCAGTGTTATATACAGGCTGGTTATATACAACATTGGCAGTGTTATATACAGAGCCTGGTTATATTCAACATTGGCAGTGTTATATACAGAGCCTGGTTATATACAACATTGGCAGAGTTATATACAGAGCCTGGTTATATACAACATTGGCAGTGTTATATACAGCCTGGTTATATACAACATTGGCAGTGTTATATACAGGCTGGTTATATACAACATTGGCAGTGTTATATACAGAGCCTGGTTATATACAACATTGGCAGTGTTATATACAGCCTGGTTATATACAACATTGGCAGTGTTATATACAGCCTGGTTATATACAACATTGGCAGTGTTATATACAGGCTGGTTATATACAACATTGGCAGTGTTATATACAGAGCCTGGTTATATACAACATTGGCAGTGTTATATACAGCCTGGTTATATACAACATTGGCAGTGTTATATACAGAGCCTGGTTATATACAACATTGGCAGTTTTATATACAGTCTGGTTATATACAACATTGGCAGTGTTATATACAGAGCCTGGTTATATACAACATTGGCAGTGTTATATACAGCCTGGTTATATACAACATTGGCAGTGTTATATACAGGCTGGTTATATACAACATTCGCAGTGTTATATACAGATTCTGGTTATATACAGCATTGGCAGTGTTATACAGAGCCTGGTTATATACAGAGCCTGGTTATATACAACATTAGCAGTGTTATATACAGAGCCTGGTTATATACAGCATTAGCAGTGTTATATACAGAGCCTGGTTATATACAGCATTGGCAGTGTTATATACAGAGCCTGGTTATTTAGAACATTTATACAACAGTGTGCATATGCTACACCAAGCAATAAATATATTGTATCCCAGCAGTTGACAATACAAAACAAAATAGGATATGCTTATACTATTGTTTTACTGTGTCAATGGTGAAAGGTTCCCCTGGGGAGGGGGAGATTCCAGAGTTTTTGAATGACTATACTGATGTGTTTGATGAGAGTGTGGTGGAGGGGTTACCTCCCCATTGACCCTATGATTGCTCCATTGATCTTTTACCTGGTGCCAAGTATCCTAAGGGACGCATATTTAACTTGTCCTGGGCAGAGAGGGAGGCCATGCAGGATTACATAAAGGAGAGTCTAGGTAAAGGTCACATTTGCCCCTCCTCCTCTCCTTTAAGGGCGGGATTCTTTTTTGTGAGGAAAAAAGATGGTGGGCTTTGGCCTTGTATTGCCTATCGGGGATTGAATTAAATTACTGTAAAAAAGCAACATCCTCTACCCCTTATTCCTGATTTATTTAACCAAATTGTGGGAGCTAAATGGTTTTCTTAAATTGATTTGTGGGGAGCATACAATTTAATAAGGAGGGTGATGAATGGAAGACCGCCTTCGATACCCCTGAGGGACATTTCGAATACCTCGTTATGCCCTTTGGACTATGCAATGCCCCGGCAGTCTTCCAGCACTTTGTGAATGATGGATTCCACGAGTACCTGGGTCGCTTCTTAGTGGTGTATCTTGATGACATCTTAATCCCTCCCCCCGACTGGTCCTCTCACATTTTGCATGTCCACACATTTTCTAAGAGCTAATCAGTTGTGTGCCAAGCTGTCTAAATGCCAATTTGAAATTCAGGAGGTCTCATTCTTGTGGTATAAATGAACACTAAACTCGTTTAGTATGGACCCTGTTAAGGTCCAAGCCATTGAGAGCTTGTAGCGACCCAATAACCTTAAGGCTCTGCAGAGGTTCTTGGGTTTCGCCAATTACTATCGGAAATTTATTAAGGGCTTCTCGCTCATAGCTAAACCTCTCACTGATTTAACCAAAAAGAGGGCGGATCTGGTTAATTGGACCCCTGACGCTAACTTGGCATTTGATAGGCTCAAGCAATGTTTTTCAGAGGCTCCGCTGCTGATTCAGCCGGACTTTGAGCGTCCTTTGATAGTGAAAGTGGACGCACCCGAGGTGGGGGTAGGAGCTGTTCTATCTCAGGGGTCCGCAGCTCTTACCAACCTCTGACCAGTTGCATTCTTCTTGAGGAAGTTCTCCAAGGCAGAGTGCAACTATGACATAGGGAATAGAGAGTTGTTGGCTAATAAAATGGCTTTTGATGAATGGAGACACTTTCTCGAGGGAGCAAAACATAAGGTAGTGGTTCTCACTGATCACAAAAATCTCATGTATTTGGATCAAGCTAAACGTCTCACACCACGCCAGGCCAGATGGGCCTTGTTCTTTACTAGGTTTGATTTTGAGATAACCTACTGCCTGGTTCCAAGAATGTCAAGGTTGACGCTCTGTCCCACAGCTTTCACATTGAGACCATGCCTAAAATCCAACCTGATACCATCTAGTCCCCTGGTGTGGTAGTGGCCATTTTGCAGCCCAATCTGGTGACTCAAATCGCTGAGTCTCAGTCCCTGGCACCCCGGAAAACTCCAGAGTCGCTGCTGTTTGTGCCCCTAACCTTCGACTCCACGTTCTGGAGGAGGTTCACAGCTCTGTGTAAGCTAAGCACCCAGGGGTGGCAGGAACCAGATACTTGCTCTCGCACCACTACTGGTGGCCTTCCTGTTCCTGATATGTGAAGGCCTTCGTTGATGCCTGAAAAAACACAAAGACAGAAACAGGGCGCCTTCTAGTGCAGCAATTATGGTCAGCTTAAAATAAGCAGAAGAGATGAACAGAGTGTATGCTCACCTGTACAGGTTGTGCATATGTAGGCACAACACTATCAGTAGCTCAATATAACACCGCAGCCGGCTACAGGTGCCTCATAGATAAACCGGGAGGTGAAGACAGTAGCAGTAGAGCGAATTCCCAGCAGCAACCAACTGGGAGAGATAAGAACCTTCCAAACGAGCCTGAGGAAGGCTCAGGCTGAGGAAGGCTCTATTTTATTTGTGAGCCGAAACTCGTTGCGTCTGTTAATAAATACCGCTTGTTATGATATTATACCGCTTGGAGATACTCCTTGGTGGTGTATGATATACTGGATTTCCCTACACCTGCGCCAGACTCGTTTGGAAGGTTCTTTCCTGTCCCAGTTGGTTGCTGCTGAGAATTCGCTCTACTGCTACTTCGTTGATGCATGTGAGACCTGTGCTAGGTCTAAGGTACCTGAAGGGTTATTACATCCTTTACCTGAGCCTATGACACCATGGACACATATCTCGATGGATTTTATTACTGACTTGCCCCTGTCTAGGGGAAAAACTGTCATTTGGGTAATTGTGGATAGATGTGCCATCTTATCCCTCTGTGTAAACTACCAAATGCTTGGGCTACACTATTTATTAATCACATTTTGCGCTTGCATGGTATTCCTGAAAATATTGTGTCCGATCAGGGTGTTCAGTTTTTGGCAAAGTTTTGGAGATAATTCTGTGGGCGGTTGGGTATCTCCTTGTCCTTCTCGTCTGCCTTCCACCCGCAGACAAATGGGCAGACAGAGAGGATTAACCAGTCTCTAGAACAATTTCTAAGATGTTTTGTGGCTGATGCCCAAGACAAATGGAGGGATTTTATATCTCTAGCGGAGTCCACCTTAAACAATCATGAAGAGCGCTCAATTAAGATGTCACCGTTCTTTTGTAATTATGGCTTCAACCCTATGGAGATGGGGGACACAGGGGGGATTATATAGAGATGGGGGACACAGGGGGGATTATATGGAGATGGGGGGACACGGGGGATTACATGGAGATGGAGGACACAGGGGGGGATTATATGGAGATGGGGGACACAGGGGGGATTATATGGAGATGGGGGGACACAGGGGGGATTATATGGAGATGGGAGGACACAGGGGGGGATTATATGGAGATGGGGGGACACAGGGAGGATTACATGGAGATGGGGGGGACACGGGGGATTATATGGAGATGGGGGGACACAGGGAGGATTACATGGAGATGGGGGGACACAGGGGGGATTACATGGAGATGGGGGGACACAGGGGGGACTATGGGGAGATGGAGGCATGGGGGGATTATGGGGAGATGGGAGGATTATGAGGAGATGGGGGACACGGGGGATTATGACTACATGAGGAGAATGGGGATTATAATAGTGTGGAGATGCAGAAGGCATCTTCTAAATTGTGGAGCCTAAAATGTCTATCCGATAGATGTTGCGGGGACAAGTCATGGCTAACAGAAGTCTTCATGATGGAGTCGGATCCGAATGGAGAAGAAAAGAGAAAGTGAACAACTCTGATGAGAGAAGACGTCACCTGTGAGTCACTGGATGTAACTGCACCCTGATCACTATACTGTCACTGTGTGGGGGTAATGCTGGACACTGTACAGTGTTTTTTATTCAGTAGCAGTACTGGTGGTATTGATCAGTCATTGGGTAGTGAGTTCAGGATGGGGCGGAATTTTTCCCTTGTAGTGGTAATATTGGTGATAATACTTAGTTACTATGGAGTGGTGATATGCAGTCATTATGTGGTGGGATTATTTGGTGTTTATATGATGTTGATCTCAGTTGGGGGGTGGCGCTATTTCAGTTCTTGCCTCAGGCAGCAGAAGAGCTAGAATTGGCCCTGTGTAGGAGATAGGTGATAGGAGAACCTCGGCAGTCGGAGGCAGGAGAATCTCGGTAGTCATAACCTGTAGGAGAAAGGAAATTCCTTTGGTGGCCCCAAGATCAGTTCCTCTGGTGGGCCTCAGGATCAGTTCCTCTGGTGGGCCTCAGGATCAGTTCCTCTGGTGGGCCTCAGGATCAGTTCCTCTGGTGGGCCTCAGGATCAGTTCCTCTAGTGGGCCTCAGGATCAGTTCCTCTGGTGGGCCTCAGGATCAGTTCCTCTGGTGGGCCTCAGGTACCCCAGTCGGACACTGACTTCTCATATGTAGTGGTTGTTGTGCTTGAGAAAGACCATGTAGGTCGAAACGTTGCTGTTGTGTATGTGCCATGAGGTAATAAAGCACTTTTTGCTTTTTGCACTTTATATCGCCTGGATGATGTTACTTTTTCTCTTTGTATGGACATTGGTTCTGCTGGACTACGGAACTTGTAACTTTGCTTCATCCTATTATGTATTTTTCCTTTTTTTGTTGTTTTGAGTTCTATTAATTGAACCAATTGGAGTGCTGTGGGAATTATGAACTTTTTGCTCCTCCCTATATCCCTCATCATTGGCTGTTGTAGCATGGGGGGCGGTGTCAGGCATTATGGGTAAGCATACTAGGCTTCAACCTAATCTTACCATCTTGTCATTTTGAGTCATGCAGCTGCAAAGAAGCATGGAATATTCTAATCTGCTGGACTATTGGAGTGATTTGTCTTGTTGTCTTCTCCTTATAACAGAACGATAGTTGATGCTATGTCTGTGCACTCAAAGTAGGGGGTGCCAGTTGAATCGATTATCGTGAATACAGGAATATCAACTGCACACCAATTGCCATCAATTTTCATATTTTTATTTTATGCACTTAAAATAATTTTTCCAGTTTCCAGCACAGGTAGCAATGATAAGTTGTGGTGTACCATATCACTGGACGTTTCGGTCATTTGCGACCTTTGTCAACATGGTGTACTGTGCTCAAGAGTTATAAGAGTGTGGGAACTGCACAGGAGTAAGTGATGGCGTCCGGTGTCCTAAAGAATGGCCATAAAACAGCCAAAAAATGATGGTCTGAACATAGTCCTACACAAGTAAGACAGCACACAGGATACAAACGTAACCAGGGTTTTGTGAGCCCCCCCTCCCCCCATATCAGACATCTCTAATCTCCTTTGTTACTTTGTAGATTTTCAGGTTTATTTCTTATGTTCTTGTTAGTAGATTACATTTTCTCCAATGTCAGAATCCTCTGGAGAGAAGAATAAGGTGTGGATGGGTTTATGTAGTAATGGCCCCCAGGATATTAGCAGTATCGGAGGACGGGGCCCCGGTGGAGCCTCCATTATGGGCTGTGCTGCTATATATGTGTCATCCCTGATCATGTACTGAAACCCGTCTGCGCTCCTGTGTGTGAGATTATACAGAAAGATACTGACTGGTATATACAGAGGATATGCAGGACTATACAGCCACAACTATACAGGCAACTAAACAGGTAACTAAGCCAGTATCTTCACTGGTAATTACACAAGGAACTGCACAGGTAACTACAAAGGTAACTGCACAGGTAACTACACAGGTAACTACAAAGGTAACTGCACAGGTAACTACAAAGGTAACTGCACAGGTAACTGCACAGGTAACTACAAAGGTAACTGCACAGGTAACTACAAAGGTAACTGTACAGGTAACTACAAAGGTAACTGCACAGGTAACTACAAAGGTAACTACAAAGGTAACTGCACAGGTAACTGCACAGGTAACTACACAGGTAACTGCACAGGTAACTGCACAGGTAACTACACAGGTAACTACACAGGTAACTGCACAGGTAACTGCACAGGTAACTACAAAGGTAACTGCACAGGTAACTGCACAGGTAACTACAAAGGTAACTGCACAGGTAACTGCACAGGTAACTACACAGGTAACTGCACAGGTAACTGCACAGGTAACTACAAAGGTAACTGCACAGGTAACTACACAGGTAACTGCACAGGTAACTGCACAGGTAACTACAAAGGTAACTGCACAGGTAACTGCACAGGTAACTAAAAAGGTAACTACACAGGTAACTACAAAGGTAACTGCACAGGTAACTACACAGGTAACTACAAAGGTAACTGCACAGGTAACTGCACAGGTAACTGCACAGGTAACTACACAGGTAACTACAAAGGTAACTGCACAGGTAACTGCACAGGTAACTACACAGGTAACTGCACAGGTAACTGCACAGGTAACTACAAAGGTACCTGCACAGGTAACTGCACAGGTAACTGCACAGGTAACTACAAAGGTAACTACACAGGTAACTACAAAGGTAACTGCACAGGTAACTACAAAGGTAACTGCACGGGTAACTACAAAGGTAACTGCACGGGTAACTACAAAGGTAACTACACAGGTAACTGCACAGGTAACTGCACAGGTAACTACAAAGGTAACTGCACGGGTAACTGCACAGGTAACTACAAAGGTAACTGCACGGGTAACTACAGAGGTAACTACACAGGTAACTGCACAGGTAACTACACAGGTAACTACACAGGTAACTGCACAGGTAACTACAAAGGTAACTGCACAGGTAACTGCACAGGTAACTACAAAGGTAACTGCACAGGTAACTACAAAGGTAACTACACAGGTAACTACAAAGGTAACTGCACAGGTAACTACAAAGGTAACTGCACAGGTAACTACACAGGTAACTACACAGGTAACTACAAAGGTAACTGCACGGGTAACTGCACGGGTAACTACAGAGGTAACTACAGAGATAACTACACAAGGAACTGCACAGGTATCTTCACTGGTAACTGCACAGGTAACTACAAAGGTAACTGCACGGGTAACTGCACGGGTAACTGCACGGGTAACTACAAAGGTAACTGCACAAGGAACTACAAAGGTAACTGCACAGGTAACTGCACAGGTAACTACAAAGGTAACTGCACAGGTAACTGCACAGGTAACTACAAAGGTAACTACACAGGTAACTACACAGGTAACTACACAGGTAACTGCACAAGGAACTACAAAGGTAACTGCACAGGTAACTGCACAGGTAACTACAAAGGTAACTACACAGGTAACTGCACAGGTAACTACAAAGGTAACTGCACAAGGAACTACAAAGGTAACTGCACAGGTAACTGCACAGGTAACTACAAAGGTAACTACAAAGGTAACTGCACAGGTAACTACACAGGTAACTACATAGGTAACTGCACAGGTAACTACAGAGGTAACTACAGAGATAACTACACAAGGAACTGCACAGGTATCTTCACAGGTAACTGCACAGCTAACTAAACCAGTATCTTTACAAGGAGGATAGGGTTAGTGTGAGTTTGACTGCTTGTGACTTGACGAGGTTAACCTATTAAGTGCCTATACCCTAAGACACTATGCAAATGGTGTAAAAAGACAGAAGAAGAGTATAGGTCTCTAGACAGGCTGTGGTGGATTAGTGTATATACAGAAGTAATGAAGATAAATGCAGATAAATAACCTAAATAAAATACATATGTTTAGGATAAATGAATTTACTTTACTGTAAAGGGTAAAAAATGAGGCGATAATAATACAATATAATAATCAATCAATAAACATCAATAGGATAATAAAAATGTATAATAGACACAAAATGAAAATGGAAAAAAGGTAAAAATAAAAAAGCGCTTATGTTATAAATGTGCAGAGAGTCTGTATGCAATGCAGTAAATAGGAGCGTATGCTGGGAGTGATCAAATAGTGCTGGATTGAGAGAATGGGTAAATGTAATAAGGTTCATCGGTAAATGATAGCTCATTCATCAGCCGATTGTAGCAGAGTTCATATCTATGGAGTTCTGCGCTGACTGTACCTAATCGCTTGTATAGATATCAATCTTTTGGAATCAAGGCAATAGAGACAGCTGGCTGGCAACTACTCACTCCAGTTGATCGGCAAAACACATGGTGATGGTAACTACGGAACAACACCTAGATAGCACCTAAGAAACAGGGGTGCACCTCTCAAAAATAGCAAGACACAGAACGAACTTCCAAAGGAGAAAGAAATAGAGAGGGCACTCACCATAAAAATCTTCTTTATTTAGTCCAAAATATAAAATTCATGCAGAGTGTGTAGCAGTCGGCGGGGACGCCGTACAATCACAGAAAGGGTGTGACAGCCGTTTCACGCGCGCATGCGCGCATCATCAGACACGTGTCTGATGATGCGCGCATGCGCGCGTGAAACGGCTGTCACACCCTTTCTGTGATTGTACGGCGTCCCCGCCGACTGCTACACACTCTGCATGAATTTTATATTTTGGACTAAATAAAGAAGATTTTTATGGTGAGTGCCCTCTCTATTTCTTTCTCCTTTGGAATCTTTTGGAATCGCTTTTGCAATATGTGTAAATAGATGACAGACAAGTTTATCCACAAATTGCCCATGAGGGGTGACCCTGCTAACCCCCCTCCTACAGTGACCCAACAACCTAGACGATAGAAACACCAATAAATACAAACACAACATACTTTGGCGGAAAATATTGCAGAGTAGGCTGCATTTTATTTGAAACATTAACAAACAGGGAGGCCGGACGCAACTCACGACCCTTCATCCAGAAATGTAAGAGTCCATTCCTGAGGGTAATGCAACCTCATAACCTTGGATGAAGGACCGCAATTTCCTCCTCACATAATAGTTACATAGTTAATGAGGTTGAAAATAGTCCATCAAGTTCAACCTACAGTATAACCCTAATGTGTTGATCCAGAGGAAGGGGAAAAACCCTCATGAGGCCGGTGCCAATTTGCCCCATTACAGGGAAAAAATTCCTTCCCGACTCCAAATTGGCAATCAGAATAAATCCCTGGATCAACAAGTGTTAGATAATAAAATAACAATTGTATGAACCATACAACACAACAATTGGATGGGTGGGAGGGGTCTGACAAAAGTGTCCTGCGTCTGACCAGGCTACCTTCCCTATATACCTATGACCCCCACCCCCTCCTCTCCCTGGCTTGCCTCCTCCCTCCCCCCCCCAGGTATTTCCCTCCACATACTAATCCCCCTTTGTTCTCACACAAAGACCCCTTGCGCAGAAGGTGGTGTTGCCCGCGGGATTTGGCGCCAAGTATGAATTGGAAAGGCTGCCAATAGTAGGGTGAGCCTTGCTGGTAATGCGGTAACTGTAGCGTATTTGATAATAGTTGCATCAATGGAGGGGAATATTCTTAGAGCTGGACGCCTTTCAATACTTTCTTTCTCAACAGCAAAAATAATAAATTATTGTGGATAAACTTGTCTGTCATCTATTTACACATATTGCAAAAGCGATTCCAAAAGATTGATATCTATACAAGCGATTAGGTACAGTCAGCGCAGAACTCCATAGATATGAACTCTGCTCCAATCGGCTGATGAATGAGCTATCATTTACCGATGAACCTTATTACATTTACCCATTCTCTCAATCCAGCACTATTTGATCACTCCCAGCATACGCTCCTATTTACTGCATTGCATACAGACTCTCTGCACATTTATAACATAAGCGCTTTTTTATTTTTACCTTTTTTCCATTTTCATTTTGTGTCTATTATACATTTTTATTATCCTATTGATGTTTATTGATTGATTATTATATTGTATTATTATCGCCTCATTTTTTACCCTTTACAGTAAAGTAAATTCATTTATCCTAAACATATGTATTTTATTTAGGTTATTTATCTGCATTTATCTTCATTACTTCTGTATATACACTAATCCACCACAGCCTGTCTAGAGACCTATACTCTTCTTCTGTCTTTTTAAACTGGTATCTTGACTGGTAACTACACAGGTAAATACACAGGGAACTGCACAGGTATCTTCACTGGTAACTACACAGGGAACTGCACAGGTATCTTCACTGGTAACTACACAGGTAACTACACAGGTAACTACACTGGTAAATACACAGGGAACTGCACAGGTATCTTCACTGGTAATTACACAGGGAACTGCACAGGTATCTTCACTGGTAACTACACAGGTAACTACACAGGTAACTACAATGGTAATTACACAGGTAACTACACAGGTAACTACACAGGGAACTGCACAGGTAACTACACAGGTAACTACACAGATAACTACACTGGTAATTACACAGGGAACTCCACAGGTATCTTCACTGGTAATTACACAGGTAACTACACAGGTAACTACACAGGTAACTACACAGGTAACTACACAGGTAACTACACAGATAACTACACTGGTAATTACACAGGGAACTCCACAGGTATCTTCACTGGTAATTACACAGGTAACTACACAGGTATCTTCACTGGTAACTACACAGGTAACTGCACAGGTAACTACACAGGTAACTACACTGGTAAATACACAGGGAACTGCACAGGTATCTTCACTGGTAATTACACAGGTAACTACACAGGTATCTTCACTGGTAACTACACAGGGAACTGCACAGGTAACTACAATGGTAATTACACAGGTAACTACACTGGTAACTACACTGGTAACTACACAGGTAATTACACAGGGAACTGCACAGGTAACTACACAGGTAACTACACAGATAACTACACTGGTAATTACACAGGGAACTCCACAGGTATCTTCACTGGTAACTACACAGGTAACTACACAGGTAATTGCACAGGTATCTTCACTGGTAACTACACAGGTAACTACACAGGGAACTGCACAGGTAACTACAATGGTAATTACACAGATAACTCCACAGGTATCTTCACTGGTAACTACACAGGTAATTACACAGGGAACTGCACAGGTATCTTCACTGGTAACTGCACAGGTAACTACACTGGTAATTACACAGGGAACTGCACAGGTATCTTCACTGGTAACTACACAGGTAACTACACAGGTAATTACACAGGTAACTGCACAGGTAACTACAATGGTAATTACACAGATAACTCCACAGGTATCTTCACAGGTAACTACACAGATATCTGCACAGAGAACTGCACAGGTAACTACACAGATAACTGCACAGGTAACTACACAGATAACTGCACAGAGACCTGCACAGGTAACTACACAGATAACTGCACAGGTAACTACACAGATAACTGCACAGAGACCTGCACAGGTAACTACACAGGTAACTACACAGATATCTGCACAGAGAACTGCACAGGTATCTTCACTGATAATTACACAGGTAACTACACTGGTAATTGCATAGGTATCTTCACTAATAATTACACAGACAACTGCACAGATAACTACACAGGTAACTACACTGGTAATTACACAGGGAACAACACAGATAATTGCACAGGTAACAACACTGGTAATTACACAGGTAACTACATAGGTAACTGCCCAGGTAACTACATAGGTAACTGCCCAGGTAACTACATAGGTAACTGCCCAGGTAACTACATAGGTAACTGCCCAGGTAACTAAACCAGTATCTTCACTGGTAATTACACAGGGAACTGCACAGGTATATTTACTGGTAATTAAACAGGGAACTGCACAGGTAACTAAAACCAGTAACTACACAGGTAACTAAACAGGTATCTTTACTGGTAACTACACAGGTGGTCAATGGTACATGGTCCACGTCTCTGGTATATGGTGGAACACGTCTCTGGTATATGGTGGACCATGTCTATGTCATATGGTGGACCACGTCTCTGGTATATGGTGGACCACGTCTCTGGTATATGGTGGACCATGTCTATGGCATATGGTGGACCATATCTATGGTATATGGTAGACAATGTCTCTGGTATATGGTGGACCCTGCCATTAGATGTATGTGACCCTCATGTCTGATGACTTATTAACACGTAATACTCTGTTATTATACTCTAGCTGAAGGCTACATCTGGGAGCAACACCAGCCGGATATCCACCGTCATCCTCATGGGATTTCCCATTAGTGACATCTCCAGACTGGTTCTCTTCACTCTTCTGGTGTTGATCTACTGTGGGACAATGTGCGGGAACCTCCTGATCATTACCCTGGTGTCCTCCAGCCGTCCGCTCCGCACCCCTATGTACTTCTTCCTGACACAAGTCTCCGTATCTGATGTGATACTCATCACCACCATTGTCCCCAATAGCCTCCATTTCCTGCTGTTGGAGGCCAGGCTGATGGCGCTGTCGGGCTGCATTGCTCAGTATGTCACCTTCTCTTTCGCCCTGAGCTCTGAATGTCTTCTGCTCACAGTCATGTCGTACGACCGATATCTGGCCATCTGTAACCCGTTGCGTTATACGACTATAATGCACACGAGGTGTTGCGTAGGTCTGGTCATATTGTGCTGGTGTCTCAGCTTGTCCGTAATATGTGTAAAAACCATCAATGTCTCTCGCTTTCACTTTTGTGGACCCAATGTGGTCCACCATTTCTTCTGTGACCTTTACCCTCTCCTCCAGCTCTCGTGTTCCGACACCTCCATGTTCCAGATTCAGATCACAGTCATTGTGGTAACTCTGGTTATTACTCCATTACTCCTGATAATAACATCATATGGGGGGATCATCTCCTCCATCCTGAGGATCCAGTCGCTGACCAGGAGATGGAAGGTCTTCTCCACCTGCAGCTCCCACCTTACTGTGGTCTGTATGTTCTATGGGACGTTATGTGGCATTTACATACTGCCCCAGCAGGGACAGGCCTTCAGCGCCAGCACGGCCTTCTCCCTCTTCTATACGGTGGTCACCCCATTACTCAACCCCATTGTGTACAGCCTGCGGAATAAGGAGCTAAAGAAAGCCTTTACCGAGATCAGACAGAGACTATGGCTACACACAGAGCGCAGATAGATGACTACTACCCCACCGAGATCAGACAGAGACTATGGCTACACGTGGAGTGCGGATAGATGACTACTACCCCACCGAGATCAGGCAGAGACTATGGCTACACGTGGAGCGCGGATAGATGACTACTACCCCACCGAGATCAGACAGAGACTATGGCTACACACAGAGCGCAGATAGATGACTACTACCCCACCGAGATCAGACAGAGACTATGGCTACACGTGGAGTGCGGATAGATGACTACTACCCCACCGAGATCAGACAGAGACTATGGCTACACACAGAGCGCAGATAGATGACTACTACCCCACCGAGATCAGACAGAGACTATGGCTACACGTGGAGTGCGGATAGATGACTACTACCCCACCGAGATCAGACAGAGACTATGGCTACACGTGGAGTGCGGATAGATGACTACTACCCCACCGAGATCAGGCAGAGACTATGGCTACACGTGGAGCGCGGATAGATGACTACTACCCCACCGAGATCAGACAGAGACTATGGCTACACACAGAGCGCAGATAGATGACTACTACCCCACCGAGATCAGACAGAGACTATGGCTACACGTGGAGTGCGGATAGATGAATACTACCCCACCAAGATCAGACAGAGACTATGGCTACACACAGAGCGCAGATAGATGACTACTACCCCACCGAGATCAGACAGAGACTATGGCTACACGTGGAGTGCGGATAGATGACTACTACCCCACCGAGATCAGACAGAGACTATGGCTACACGTGGAGTGCGGATAGATGACTACTACCCCACCGAGATCAGACAGAGACTATGGCTACCAGGGCCGGGACAAGGAGTTTTGGTGCCCTAGACAGAGAAGGCAAATGGCGCCCCCCCCCCCCCCCCCCTATTAGGATTGGTGCTCCCCACACAGTATAATGCTTTGAATGTGCTCCCACACTGTATACAGAACCCCAATACATACAGTGGTTCTCAGAAAGGACTATGTGGACATGTGCCTCAGACTGCTTAAGGATCATAATACATATGAAATCCTTGCTAGTAACCCTACCAAAACTTACACTGACGAGCTTAAAGGGATCCTACAAGCTAGGGAGTCAGATCTTATTGACGAAAATGAGTTTCTTTTCCTTCTCCCTAAGGCACCTATTACTCCTACTTTCTAGGCATCACCTAAGATACATAAGGGAACGACACCACTAAAGGGAAGACCAATAGTCTCCGGTATCGGTAGTATCACACATAATCTAGGTATATATGTAAAAAAAATGTCCTTAGGGAATTTGTCACAGCCCTCCCATCTTATACAAGAGACACTATGGACCTTCTTATTAACATCGAACATCTCATAGTCGAACCCGCTACCCTACTCGGTAGCATCGATGTGGAGGCCCTTTACTCCTCTATCCCACATGAATGCGGTGGGTTACTATATCTCCACAAGGGGCATACATATGCAACCACATAAGGAGTTTATCCTAAGCCTTGTGGAATTCATACTGACCAAAGACTTCTTCCTTTTCAATGGCCAATGCTACCACCAGCTCAGGGGCACCGCGATGAGGAGCCCTTGTGCCCCCACATACGCTAATTTGCTCCTGGGCTGGTGGGAGGCTAATATTGTTTTCAGTGACGAAAGAGAAACTTTT
This sequence comes from Dendropsophus ebraccatus, assembly GCF_027789765.1. Classification (NCBI taxonomy): domain Eukaryota; kingdom Metazoa; phylum Chordata; class Amphibia; order Anura; family Hylidae; genus Dendropsophus; species Dendropsophus ebraccatus. The sequence continues at coordinate 233,096,174 of NC_091454.1, forward strand.
GGGTCTTTGGCGACTTACGGTCACGATACATCGATGACATTTTCATTCTCTGGGAAGGGACTAGAGCCAATTTTTCCAATTTCATTGACCGACTGAATGCTAATGAGATAGGACTTAGATTTACATTCGAATTAGACGAACTCTCTCTGACCTTCCTGGACGTCAAAATAACGAAGACCACACAGGGATACCTGGAGACAACTGTCTTCAGGAAACAAACGGCTACGTACAGCCTTTTACGATGGGAGAGTTGCCACCCAGGACCCCTCAAGAGGGGCATACCTAGGGGGCAGTAAAGATTTTAGTTTATTTCTAATGTGCATAAGCTACAAGTTACATAAACAGGGCAGAACAGTTGGGGTATATAGCGTATAAAGGGGTATAAAGGACTCCTGGCGATTTCCCCTTAAACAAAAAAACAAGGGCATAGATTGGCCTCCTGGGCGACCTTGGAACAAATCTAATTAACACACTGACACTTTATACCCGGGCAGCGCCGGGTACATCTTATAGTCTATATCATAAAAATGAAAGTCTGTCTGTCTGTCCTTCTGTCTGTCTGTCTGTCCCGTAAAGACTTCCAAACGTCTGAACCGTTTGAACCCAAATTTAGCCCACAGATACATTGGGTGCCCGGGAAGGTTATAGCGAAGGTCCCGTCCTTTCCAAATGTACAGAAGGGGAGGGGGAGGGGGAAGAGCGCCCCATAGAGATGAATGGGAGAATCTCCACACTGCACACACAGGTTATATAATTAGCTGCATGTCTCCAGCAGTAATGGCAGTTGGAAGTCTTAGCAACCAATAGGATTACTACTTTCATTTTCACAGGGAGATGGAATTTGATTGGTTGCTAGGGTGGCTGCCTCACAACAGAACCACAGAAAAAAATACGGTAACAGTGTGTATACAGTGTATACAGTAAGGGGGTTACCTTCCGGGTGGTGTTGGGGAATGTATACAGAATTGGGGGTTACCTGGGAGGGGGGGGGGTATACAGCATGGGGGGCTACCTGAAGGGGGGAGTGTATACAGCATGGGGGGCCACCTGAAGGGGGGAGTGTATACAGTATGGTGGCTACCTGAAGGAGGGAGTGTACACAGTATGGGGGCTATCTGCAAGGGGGGCAGTGTATACAGTATGGGGGCTACCTGCAGGTGGAGTGTATACAGTATGAGGGCTACCTGCAAGGGGGGGAGTGTATACAGTATGGAGGCTACCTGAAGGGGGGAGTGTATACATTATGGGGGCTACCTGCAGGGAGGAGTGTATACAGTATGGGGGCTATCTGCAGGGGGGATTATATACAGCATGGGGGCTACTTGCAGGGGTGAAATATATACAGCATGGGGGCTACCTGCAGGGGGGAGTGTATACAGTATGGGGGCTTCCTGAAGGGGGGAGTGTATACAGTATGGGGGGCTATCTGTGGGGGTGAAGTGTATGCAGTATGGGGGATACCTGCAGGGGGGAGTGTATACAGCATGGGGGATACCTGAAGGGGGGAGTGTATACAGTATGGGGGCTACCTGCAGGGGGGAGTGTATACAGCATGGGGGATACCTACAGGGGGGAGTGTATAGAGCATGGGGGCTACCTGCAGGGGGGAGTGTATACAGTATGGGGCTACCTGCAGGGGTGAAGTGTATGCAGTATGGGGGATACCTGCAGGGGGAGTGTATAGAGCATAGGGGCTACCTGCAGGTGGGGGGAGTGTATACAATATGGGGGCTACCCGCAGGGGTGGGGGGTATACAGTACGGGGGCTACCTGCGGGGGAGGGTATACAGTATGGGGACTACCTGCAAGTGTGGGGGGGTCACAGCATTAGAAACTTTAAAACCTCTTCTGTGTTGTCCTCACCAAGGATGAAAGGTAGTGCCTAAGAGGGCCAGATTATGATGATGCAGGATTGTGTCTAAAATTATTATTATAAGCAGGAGGAGGCACCTGTGCACACATGACTAGTACCTCCTATTCTTCCCATTCTACCTGCAACAGCAATGGTGAGTATAAGACCATGTTCACACTTGTGTTGCTTGGTGGCCGCTTTCTCCGCCGGTGAAGCCTGCTGGTTTTTGGGGGCCCTTGGGGATTGATCCTGTGACAGTGGGGTTGCAGGGCCTTTCTATGGCCTCCCTTCCCTGCTTGTGCTCGCTTTGCGGGGTTGGCGGCCGCTGACAGACACGGTGTTGAGTTAGTGTAGGGACCCATGTGAACCAGGAGACCGGCACACGGTACATGGGGCAATATGGTTTGATCAAATTATATACCAACATCCTGGCGTTGGTTTTTAAATGTAGCCAAGAGGCATTAGTGTCAGCCATAGGTGTGAGGGGCAGCCGCTCCTTTCTCTCCTTGTCCGTACTTATCATTATAAGCTGCAGGTTTTCCGCACACACACCTTACTTATGGTCTGCAGTCGGCAGGGCAGAGACCCCCAAACTATACATTACAGGTATACAGGACCTCCACCAACTATATACTACTGGTATACAGGACCCCCAAACTATACACTACAGGTATACAGGACCTCCACTAACATTGTCAATGTTGTATATAACCAGCCTGTATATAACATTGCCAATGTTGTATATAATCAGGCACTGTATATAACACTGCCAATGTTGTATATAACCAGCCTGTATTTAACACTGCCAATGTTGTATATAATCAGGCTCTGTATAGAACACTGCCAATGTTGTATATAACCAGCCTGTATATAACACTGCCAATGTTGTATATAATCAGGCTCTGTATATAACACTGCCAATGTTGTATATAACCAGTCTGTATATAACACTGCCAATGTTGTATATAATCAGGCTCTGTATATAACACTGCCAATGTTGTATATAACCAGGCTCTGTATATAACACTGCCATGTTGTATATAACCAGACTCAGTATATAACACTGCCAATGTTATATATAACCAGACTCAGTATATAACACTGCCAATGTTATATATAACCAGACTCAGTATATAACACTGCCAATGTTATATATAACCAGACTCAGTATATAACACTGCCGATGTTATATATAACCAGACTCAGTATATAACCCTGCCAATGTTGTATATAATCAGGCTCTGTATATAACACTGCCAATGTTGTATATAACCAGCCTGTATAGAACACTGCCAATGTTGTATATAACCAGGCTCTGTATATAACACTACCAATGTTGTATATAACCAGCCTGTATATAACACTGCCAATGTTATATATAACCAGACTCAGTATATAACCCTGCCAATGTTGTATATAATCAGGCTCTGTATATAACACTGCCAATGTTGTATATAACCAGCCTGTATAGAACACTGCCAATGTTGTATATAACCAGGCTCTGTATATAACACTGCCAATGTTGTATATAACCAGGCTGTATATAACACTACCAATGTTGTATATAACCAGCCTGTATATAACACTGCCAATGTTGTGTATATAACCAGCCTGTATATAACACTGCCAATGTTGTATATAATCAGGCTCTGTATATAACACTGCCAATGTTGTATATAACAAGCCTGTATATAACACTGCCAATGTTATATATAACCAGACTCCGTATATAACACTGCCAATGTTGTATATAATCAGGCTCTGTATATAACACTGCCAATGTTGTATATAACAAACCTGTATATAACACTGCCAATGTTATATATAACCAGACTCAGTATATAACACTGCCAATGTTGTATATAATCAGGCTCTGTATATAACACTGCCAATGTTGTATATAACCAGGCTCTGTATATAACACTGCCAATGTTGCATATAACCAGCCTTTCTAATATGCATAAGCTACAAGTTAAATAAACAGTGCAGAACTGTCAGGTATATAGGGCTCCTGGCGATTTCCCCTTATACCCGGGCAGAGCTGGGTACATTTTCTAGTTATGTTCTATATTAGAGCAGCACTGTATGGGAGAATCGGTTGGAGTACCCTTTTAAGTCTTCCAGGAGTATTCAAACACTTTATTCCAGTAAAACTGCTGAGAATCGTGACCAAATCTCCATCCTCCATCTCCTGTGCTTCAATTCTGGGGTCATCGAGAGTGTCAGCTGTCAAGATGGAATCCGGCGATAGATGATGTGGCAAGGATGGCACCAGCGGCCATAGCGCGTGTGATAGAGGACAGCAGAATGGGGTAGGATTTACAGAGATGAGGAGGGAAGTCATGAGGCAGCACCAGATGACAAGCAGAGGTCTGTAGAGATCAGTCATTGTAGTCTGTGTGATCAGTTACCGCACACATTGGGACCAGTTACCATACACAGTGCAGTCAGTTACCGCACACATTGGGACCAGTTACCATACACCGTGCAGTCAGTTACCACGCACCTTGGGACCAGTTACCATACACCGTGCAGTCAGTTACCACGCACCTTGGGACCAGTTACCATACACCGTGCAGTCAGTTACCACGCACCTTGGGACCAGTTACCATACACCGTGCAGTCAGTTACCACGCACCTTGGGACCAGTTACCATACACCGTGCAGTCAGCTACAACACACCTTTGGGACCAGTTACCATACACCGTGCAGTCAGTTACCGCACACCTTTGGGACCAGTTACCATACACCATGCAGTCAGTAACCGCACACCTTTGGGACCAGTTACCATACACCGTGCAGTCACTTACCGCACACCTTGGGACCAGTTACCATAGACCACAGCCATCCTCCATAACTCCGCTCTTCCTCTCATGTCCCAGGCACTGTACCCTCATCCTTGCTCGGTGCCCAGGCCTCACATGTCTCCACCTCCTAGGGTGCTCATGTGCCAGCTCTGCTTTGGTTTAAAGGGACAGTGTACCAATTATTGGTGTGTGGTTCTTCCACCGCTGTATATATCCAGCCCCTTTCTGGCACTAGGGCCGGACCTTTAGTGCTCACAGCCTACTGAGACAGTGATTTCCATTTTAGTGTACCAGTTCTTTCCTTACGTCCCTTGACTCCGTTCTTGACCGCTGCAGCAAGTCCATCCCACCTTCTAGCAGGCTGTGGTGAAGACCAGTGCCCCCTGGTGCGGCTTACACCATCGCCTGCACAGGCTCAGCGGATCCACGACTCTCCAGCCGTTACAGTAAGATGCTAAAATTATTATGTGAATTTGTTTTCCCTGAGTACCATTGGCATCACAACGATAGGGGTATTTTCGCCCCTGCGAGCCCCTGGGACGAAGGAATTTTTAATGAAAACAATATCAAAGCTTTATTAACCCCTCCTACAGGAAGTATAAATAAGCCCTTCCCCCTAACAACATCAGTCATTTACAAGAAAACATAACAGGGAGGGAGACTTGTGATGCCAATGGTACTCAGGGAAAACAAATTAACATAATTTTAGCTTCCCTTACGTCCCATTGGCATCACAACGATAGGGAACTAGCAAGTCCTATCCCCAGAGGGTGGGTTTTCCGTCACAGCTGCACTAAGAACTGACCTAGCAAAGGCCGTTCTAGCAGAAAAGTTAGAATCTAGTCTGTAGTGTTTCACAAACGTAGATAAGGATGACCAAGACGCAGCCTGACATATGTTCTCCAGGGACATCGAGGATCGTTCTGCCCAACTAGAAGCAACAGCTCTAGTGGAATGTGCCCTGGTAAAGGATGGAGGCGACTTCCCAGCGGAAGAATAACACAATTCGATGGCCTCACATCCCTCTTGATATGGAAGGTTAAGAAGCCTTCTTCCCTTTGTTCTTCCCTGAAAATAGGATCAACAGATTCTCTTCTTTCCTTAAAGAATAAGTTCTATTCAATTAAATTCTTAAAGTTCTAGGTACATCTAGAAGGGAAACATCCACGTCCTGCTGGGATGAATTTGAAGGAGAAAAACTTGGAAGAACAATAGGTTCATTAATGTTCACAAATGAAGCGACCTTGGGTAAGAACCCTGGTAGGAATCTTAGCATCACCTTATCTTCAGAGAAAATGATGTAAGGAGCTGTCGATCCAAGAGCCTGAAGCTCTCCGACACGTTTTGCAGAGGTAACGGCCAAGAGAAGAGTACACTTTAGGCTTAGAAATTTCAAATCAACCTCCTCCAAAGGTTCAAATGGGTGTAGAGATAACCCTTTAAGTACCAAGGAGAGATCCCAGGAGTCAACATGTCTCTTTACTCTAGGCCTTAATCTTGTAATAGCCTTGACAAAGTTTTTTACTTCAATAATCTGAAAAAGTCTATAGTTCAGATGCGCTGAAAGGGCCGCTATTTGGACTTTAATGGATCCTGGTGTTAGACCCTTGTCAAACCCCTCCTGAAGAAACTCAAGAAGTTGAGGAGTAGAGGGTTTAACAGAGCTCAACTGCTTAGATGTACACCAGGTTTGAAAAATTCTCCAGATACGAGCATACGAAGCGTTTGTGGAACCACTACGTGCGTGGGACAATGTCCGGAGGACGTTCTCAGAGAAAGTTTCAGGACCTAATAAGGTCCTCTCAGCCTCCAGGCTGTGAGGCTGAGGCTGACTAGGTCCTGGCACAGATGCTGTCCCTGGGATATCAAATCGGGCTGTAACGGCAGTTTCCAGAACTCGCCCCTGCTCATGTTCATGAGCAGGGTGAACCACGATCTCTTCGGCCAAAACGGCGTGATTATGATCACCGAGGCCTGACCCAGTCTGATCTTCACCAGAACTCTGGGGATCATAGAGATGGGTGGAAATATGTATGCCATCTTGAAGTTCCATGGGATTGACATTGCATCTACCGTCGTCGGATTGTCGGCCGAATATAGGGAACAAAACCTCCTCAGTTTGGCATTGTTTGCTGAGGCCATAAGGTCTATCTGAGGAATTCCCCATCTTTGGGTTAGTTGCAGGAACACTTTCCTTGAAAGCGACCATTCCCCTGGAACAGTCAATCCCCTGCTCAAACGATCCGCTAGGGTGTTGTGAATACCTCTTATGTGAAGAGCAGATAGTCTGGCTATCCGGGGTTCCGCCCATCTGAATATGGATTCTACCTCCCTGAGAAGTAGAGGCGACTTGGTACCTCCTTGCTTGTTGATATAAGCGACACAAGCCATATTGTCCGTCCGGATTCTCACAGCCTTCTGCAACAGTTTTGGAGTAAAGTGTAGAAGGGCTAAGTAAATAGCCCTTAGTTCCCGTACATTTGATGGAAGGGACGACTCTTGGCTGTTCCATGTTCCTGACACCACATTCTGTTCTAGATGCGCACCCCATCCTGAACCTGACGCATCCGTAGTTATTGTGATCCACTGGGGTTCGGTTATGGAAGCTCCGTGCTTCACCTCTCTCCACCAGGTTAGGGACTGTCTGGTTTCCGTAGATAGAACATGTAGTGTTTCCAAATCTTCCAGGCTCCGGTTCCAGGTAGTCAGGACTACCTCATCCGCCATAATGCCCATGGAACTGCTTCTGCGGCTGACGAAAGGAGTCCCAAGAATCTCATTAGAGTCCGAAGAGACACTTGACGAGGAGGAATAAGAAACTGGGCTCCCCTCTGTATCCGCAACAGCCTGGGTGTTGACAGAAACAGCTTCATCTGTGTGGAATCTATGATAAAGCCCAAAAAGGTTTTTACTCTGGATGGAATCAGTTCCGACTTCTCCTGGTTGATCAGCCACCCTAGCTGCTGAAGAATGTCCAAGACATAATTCAGCTGAGACATCAGAAGACTGTGAGTCTGAGCCATAATCAACCAGTCGTCTAGATAGGGAATGATCTTTATTCCCTGAAGTCTGAAGATAACCATCATGGCCGACACCACCTTTGTGAATACAAAGGGAGCTGAAGTTATGCCGAAGGGAAGAACCTTGAACTGAAGATGTCTTACCTTCCCTTGCAACTGAATAGCAATCCGCCGGTATTTTCTGTGCGCTGGCAGAATAGGAACGTGCAGGTATGCGTCCTGGAGGTCTATAGATACCATAACGTCGCCCTCCTGGAGGACGGTCTTTACGGATCTGATATTTTCCATACGGAATTTTTTCTTTACTATGAATCTGTTTAAGTAACGCAGATCGATAATAAGCCTCCACTTTCCGGACGGCTTCGGCACGAAGAAAAATTGGAGAGTAGACTCCCAGACCGACGTCTGACAGAGGAACATCTTCTAGAGCTTCTATATCCAGAAGGTGTAGAATTTCCTTTTCCATGATGGGATGCTTTACTGGACCTAAATAATGAGACACCAGAAACCTTGGGGGAGGAAGGAGAAATAAAGGAAGCGCATAACCACTTTGAATAATGCTTACAACCCACGCGTCTTTTATTAGTTTTTTCCAAACAGGAAGAAACAGAGCAAGACGACCTCCCACAGGTGTACTTCTGGCGTCAGAAGTCCGTTTTTTTGGTAGAATCTTTATTTTGCTGCTTGCCGGTACCTCTTCTATTATAATACTTCCCTCTTCCTCGGGACTGGTAACGGCTCTTTCCTCGTTGAGGTGATCTGCCTCTACGAAAGGATCCCCGCGGCCTTTTGTATGATCCGCTAACATAAGAAAGGGGTAAGGACTTCCCCTTCTTGTCCGACATCTCTTCCATGATCTTATCTAATTCTGAGCCGAATAACCGGCCCGGCTCATACTCCAAATTGCATAGCTGAAATTTGGAGTTAGAATCGCCAGCCCAAGGTCTTAACCATAGAGCACGGCGACCAGCAGTTGACAGGGCCATTGTCTTAGCTGCTAGGCGAGTCTCCTTTGTAGCTGCATCACGTAAAAAGTCAACTCCCATATTGACCTTTTTGAATAAACGGAGGACCTTGTCCCGGCTCACTCCGGACTCGAGATCCTCCTGTACCTTAGCTAGCCATCTTCTAAGACTTCTGGATACCGCCGTGTAGGATCTTTTAAAAGCTACTTCGATTCTCCTATCCATTGGATCTTTGAGATTAGAACCGTCATCAGCGGGCAAAACCGTATTCTTAGATAGTTTGGCTATTGCAGTATCTACCTTGGGAGGATCAGCCCAATCCTTGCATTCATCCTCCTTGAGGACATACAAGGTTTTAAACTTCTTACTTAAAACCGGAGCCTTTTCCGGTTTCTTCCATTCAGTATATAACATGGACGTCTCTCCGATCGAAAAAGCCCTAGGCTTTTTTGAAGCTGAGGCTCCATCCTCAATTTCCTCAGGGTGAATTTCAGCCTGAACAGCTCTGCGTAGCTTATAGATGCTGTCCATAGGGAAATAACCCTTGAAAATCTCTTTTTCATCCTCAGATGGAGAAGATGAATCAGATGAGGAGGAAGAACCAACCTCATCTATCACCTTAAATTCTGACCCCTAGGGTAGAAAAAAAAGAGATACACTCAGCTGGGATAAAAAAAAACTCTCTCTGCTATCCACCTAAGTAATACATACTCACAGGATGAGAGACTGACGGAGAAATGCTACGCTTAGATTTCTTCTTATGGCGGCAATCTTTATTAGCAAGCGATTTTTCAACATAATCCTTAAAGGGAACCAATCACCCAGAAAATCAATGTAAAGACAAGGATATGTGCTGATAGATCACCCAGCACACTTCCCAAATATGCCCCTGTAACCTCTGTGCCCCCCTCAATTAGACAGTAATCTTACTTTGTTCAGGTCACGCACTGTATGTAAATTTTTGCTAAGTAGTCCTGGTGGGCGTATGTAGTCCTGGTGGGCGTATGTAGTCACGGTCCGGGGGCGTATCTAGTCACGGTCCGGGGGCGTATCTAGTCACGGTCCGGGGCTGTAATCACGCCCAGAGGGGCGTGATTCGGAGGCTTGCGGTCCAGTGACGTCATCCGGCGGCTTGCGTTCCGCGTCGCGGCCGCGCTGACGTGTTCGGGAACCCGCGCATGCGCAGTACGTCAGCGTCGTCTCCCGCCGTACTGCGCATGCGCGGGTTCCCAAACACGTCAGTGCGGCCGCGACGCGGAACGCAAGCCGCCGGATGACGTCACTGGACCGCAAGCCTCCGAATCACGCCCCTCTGGGCGTGATTACAGCCCCGGACCGTGACTACATACGCCCCCGGACCGTGACTAGATACGCCCCCGGACCGTGACTACATACGCCCACCAGGACTACTTAGCAAAAATTTACATACAGCGCGTGACCTGAACAAAGTAAGATTACTGTCTAATTGAGGGGGCACAGAGGTTACAGGGGCATATTTGGGAAGTGTGCTGGGTGATCTATCAGCACATATCCTTGTCTTTACATTGATTTTCTGGGTGATTGGTTCCCTTTAACCCATATAACCACATCGGGTTCACCAGAATTTTTTGGCCGGCATGACGTACAACGTACTGTAATATATATACATATATATCAAATAAAACATATGAATGTCAATATTGGAACCTTATTTTGATAGAAGATGGTGCGTACGATATTCAGATCCATCCGGCAAGGGATTTTCACAGTCCACACAAGCTAGATGTTTACGCTTGGATGTTCTCTTTCCTGATGGGCTAGTTTCCATAGCCGACATCTAAATATAAATTATGCCATGAATAAGCAATATATTTAAATAAATAACAGGCCTAGCCTGAAGACCTGGAAGAGTGTCATATTCAATAGGGCCACTAGATGGCAGCAGAGTAGTACTTACAATACAGCTTGTATAGCAGGAAGACAGATGATCACACACTGAGAAGGCAATGTCTGAGCACAGAAAACTCTATAGGCTCCGTAGGTAGGACTAGAAGTCAGACCCAGTCCTACCTGGTGAATGCACAGCTTTTAACTGAGACACTGGAACAGCTTACCGGCTCCGCGTGCACTTCCGGCCCCCAGTGATGACGTCACAACGCCGCGGCGGTGGAACGCAAGTGAACCGCAAGCGCATGCGCAGATACTGCGCACCGCTACACAGCTCCGAAACAAGATGGTGGCCGCGACTCCAGGATACCAGACTGCTCTGGTATCCTCCACCTGCAGCCACAGGATGGTTCCGCCGAACCTGTATAGAAAGAAAAGAATGGGCACAGAGGGTCCCGGTCCTGCTAAAAGTACCTAAGGTACCATAACCCACAAACATAATAGGAGGGAGCAAGGTCCCTAGGGGCTATACTAGGACGAAGAAAAAAAGACTGATGTTGTTAGGGGGAGGGGCTTATTTATACTTCCTGTAGGAGGGGTTAATAAAGCTTTGAAATTGTTTTCATTAAAAATTCCTTCGTCCCAGGGGCTCGCAGGGGCGAAAATACCCCTATGGTTGTGATGCCAATGGGACGTAAGGGAAGCAGCAATGGATCCCGGCAAGGTGTCAGACGTCCACAAGATTTCACCAGTGGTCGCCGAAAAAAGCCAACAAATTGCTCAGCAGCTTCTTACGACTTACCAGTCTCCACTTCTCCACCACTGCCAGCAGCATCCGCCCTGGGGCCAATCTTCGCTCGGCGCTTCCTCCCAAATTCGATAGGTCCCCCAGGTTGTGCGTGGTGACAGAGGGCACCATGCATATCGAACACATGGTGAATCAGGTCACCACTCAACACTCCAAGGTGGCAATTATTATGGGTCTCTGGTAAGGCCCTGGCATGGGCTACACCCCTCTGGGATCGGGAGGATCCAGTCACCACCAATCTCCAGGCCTTCCTGAGTTGCAGGGTGTCTTCGAGAAGCCAGCACGGGCATCTTCGGCTCTCCTCAACCTGCGGAAAGGGAATACCTGTTGGGGAGTACGCGGTACCCTGACGGTGCAGTTAGACTGGAACAACACTGCTCTTTTAGCCAGTTTTAAGAAAGGGTTAACAAGTCTCATGAAGGATGTGCTCTCCTCTCCAGATCTGTCCTCATCGCTGATCCACCTGGCCAGTCTCGTGAAGGATATCTGGCAGTGCCGGCATGGGTACTGTGTGCGGTAGTGTCTGGCAGTGCCGGCATGGGTACTGTGTGCGGTAGTGTCTGGCAGTGCCGGCATGGGTACTGTGTGCGGTAGTGTCTGGCAGTGCCGGCATGGGTACTGTGTGCGGTAGTGTCTGGCAGTGCCGGCATGGGTACTCTGTGCGGTAGTATCTGGCAGTGCCGGCATGGGTACTGTGTGCGGTAGTGTCTGGCAGTGCCGGCATGGGTACTGTGTGCGGTAGTGTCTGGCAGTGCCGGCATGGGTACTCTGTGCGGTAGTGTCTGGCAGTGCCGGCATGGGTACTGTGTGCGGTAGTGTCTGGCAGTGCCGGCATGGGTACTCTGTGCGGTAGTGTCTGGCACTGCCGGCGGGCTACTCTGTGCGGTAATATCCGGCACTGCCGGCGGGCTACCCTGTGCGGTTGTCATAAAGATTAGGTCTGAACAACCCCTCCCCCACACAGAAGAGAAGACGCAGAAAGCATGTCAAGTCTTTTTATTACGAACAACCCCAAATAGGGCTGAGGAAGGGGGGATCACTCGCCCCCATAATAAAGAACTGCCCCCAGGGGGGCAAATAAATCAAGAGATCAGGATAAAATGGGAAAAAATGCAGTGAGCACAAAAATGGCAAATCCAGGAGGGGGAGGGGTTACTGGCCGTATACACTCTCATCACTGTACGCAATATACAGGAAGCAGTCCTCTTCATGGTGTTCCTGCACACAGCAAAGGAAAGGTCAAAGGTCATCCCCTCCTCCACAGCTCTGCCGTTCCTCCATCCCCTCCTCCACAGCTCTGCCGTTCCTCCATCCCCTCCTCCACAGCTCTGCCGTTCCTCCATCCCCTCCTCCACAGCTCTGCCGTTCCTCCATCCCCTCCTCCACAGCTCTGCCGTTCCTCCATCCCCTCCTCCACAGCTCTGCCGTTCCTCCATCCCCTCCTCCACAGCTCTGCCGTTCCTCCATCCCCTCCTCCACAGCTCTGCCGTTCCTCCATCCCCTTCTCCACAGCTCTGCTGTTCCTCCATCCCCTCACAGCTATACACTACACCCTCTACTCTCTAGCTCTGCTATTCCAACACCGCTCATAGACAATGCGCTACACATCCTGCTACCCCTGTCCTGACTACAAGCACAGCTCTGCTATTCCAGCACAGTCTCTCACCTGGTAGAGCTGTCCCATGGTGGCGCTGGTTGGGGGAATCACGTTGTTAACGAAGAAGAAGAGGGCGTCCTCCGCACGTAGGTGAATCCTCTTCCTGATGAGGAAATAAAACTGGCCGACTGACCAGATACAGAGGGGTTAATATTTGGATACAGGGAGGGGGAAAGGGGAGGAGGG